>NW_027641433.1:0-90698 GCF_949987615.1 Pollachius pollachius
AGAGAAGCACTTTTTGACCAACAATGTGATTCTGACCTTTCAATTTTGATATTGCTCAAAACTAATGGAATTCACTCCCAAATGGTGGTTTATGCTTAAATAACCCTTTTGTAAGCATAATAACACGTTTCCATTGAAAGAAACAGAAATATTCACATGTCAAGTTTTTATGCGTGCAAAATGCTTTTCAGAGCGAGAGAAGCACTTTTTGACCAACAATGTGATTTTTACCTTTCAATTTTGATATTGCTCAAAACTAATGGAATTCACTCCCAAATGGTGGTTTATGCTTAAATAACCCTTTTGTAAGCATAATAACACGTTTCCATTGAAAGAAACAGAAATATTCACATGTCAAGTTTTTATGCGTGCAAAATGCTTTTCAGAGCGAGAGAAGCACTTTTTGACCAACAATGTGATTCTGACCTTTGAATGTTGATATTGCTCAAAACTAATGGAATTCACTCCCAAATGGTGGTTTATGCTTAAATAACCCATTTGTAACCATCAAAACACGTTTGAATTGAAAGAAACAGAAATATTCACTTGTCAAGTTTTTATGCGTGCAAAATGCTTTTCAGAGCGAGAGAAGCACTTTTAGACCAACAATGTGATTCTGACCTTTGAATGTTGATATTGCTCAAAACTAATGGAATTCACTCCCAAATGGTGGTTTATGCTTAAATAACCCTTTTGTAAGCATAATAACACGTTTCCATTGAAAGAAACAGAAATATTCACATGTCAAGTTTTTATGCGTGCAAAATGCTTTTCAGAGCGAGAGAAGCACTTTTTGACCAACAATGTGATTCTGACCTTTCAATTTTGATATTGCTCAAAACTAATGGAATTCACTCCCAAATGGTGGTTTATGCTTAAATAACCCTTTTGTAAGCATAATAACACGTTTCCATTGAAAGAAACAGAAATATTCACATGTCAAGTTTTTATGCGTGCAAAATGCTTTTCAGAGCGAGAGAAGCACTTTTTGACCAACAATGTGATTTTTACCTTTCAATTTTGATATTGCTCAAAACTAATGGAATTCACTCCCAAATGGTGGTTTATGCTTAAATAACCCTTTTGTAAGCATAATAACACGTTTCCATTGAAAGAAACAGAAATATTCACATGTCAAGTTTTTATGCGTGCAAAATGCTTTTCAGAGCGAGAGAAGCACTTTTTGACCAACAATGTGATTCTGACCTTTGAATGTTGATATTGCTCAAAACTAATGGAATTCACTCCCAAATGGTGGTTTATGCTTAAATAACCCATTTGTAACCATCAAAACACGTTTGAATTGAAAGAAACAGAAATATTCACTTGTCAAGTTTTTATGCGTGCAAAATGCTTTTCAGAGCGAGAGAAGCACTTTTAGACCAACAATGTGATTCTGACCTTTGAATGTTGATATTGCTCAAAACTAATGGAATTCACTCCCAAATGGTGGTTTATGCTTAAATAACCCTTTTGTAAGCATAATAACACGTTTCCATTGAAAGAAACAGAAATATTCACATGTCAAGTTTTTATGCGTGCAAAATGCTTTTCAAAGCGAGAGAAGCACTTTTTGACCAACAATGTGATTTTTACCTTACAATGTTGATATTGCTCAAAACTAATGGAATTCACTCCCAAATGGTGGTTTATGCTTAAATAACCCTTTTGTAAGCATAATAACACGTTTCCATTGAAAGTAACAGAAATATTCACATGTCAAGTTTTTATGTGTGCAAAATGCTTTTCAGAGAGAGAGAAGCACTTTTTGACCAACAATGTGATTTTTACCTTACAATGTTGATATTGCTCAAAACTAATGGAATTCACTCCCAAATGGTGGTTTATGCTTAAATAACCCTTTTGTAAGCATAATAACACGTTTCCATTGAAAGTAACAGAAATATTCACATGTCAAATTTTTATGTGTGCAAAATGCTTTTCAGAGCGAGAGAAGCACTTTTGACCAACAATGTGATTCTGACCTTTCAATTTTGATATTGCTCAAAACTAATGGAATTCACTCCCAAATGGTGGTTTATGCTTAAATAACCCTTTTGTAAGCATAATAACACGTTTCCATTGAAAGAAACAGAAATATTCACATGTCAAGTTTTTATGCGTGCAAAATGCTTTTCAGAGCGAGAGAAGCACTTTTTGACCAACAATGTGACTCTGACCTTTCAATTTTGATGTTGCTCAAAACTAATGGAATTCACTCCCAAATGGTGGTTTATGCTTAAATAACCCTTTTGTAAGCATAATAACACGTTTCCATTGAAAGAAACAGAAATATTCACAATGTCAAGTTTTTATGTGTGCAAAATGCTTTTCAGAGCGAGAGAAGCACTTTTTGACCAACAATGTGATTCTGACCTTTCAATTTTGATATTGCTCAAAACTAATGGAATTCACTCCCAAATGGTGGTTTATGCTTAAATAACCCTTTTGTAAGCATAATAACACGTTTCCATTGAAAGAAACAGAAATATTCACTTGTCAAGTTTTTATGCGTGCAAAATGCTTTTCAGAGCGAGAGAAGCACTTTTTGACCAACAATGTGATTTTTACCTTTCAATTTTGATATTGCTCAAAACTAATGGAATTCACTCCCAAATGGTGGTTTATGCTTAAATAACCCTTTTGTAAGCATAATAACACGTTTCCATTGAAAGAAACAGAAATATTCACATGTCAAGTTTTTATGCGTGCAAAATGCTTTTCAGAGCGAGAGAAGCACTTTTTGACCAACAATGTGATTCTGACCTTTGAATGTTGATATTGCTCAAAACTAATGGAATTCACTCCCAAATGGTGGTTTATGCTTAAATAACCCATTTGTAACCATCAAAACACGTTTGAATTGAAAGAAACAGAAATATTCACTTGTCAAGTTTTTATGCGTGCAAAATGCTTTTCAGAGCGAGAGAAGCACTTTTAGACCAACAATGTGATTCTGACCTTTGAATGTTGATATTGCTCAAAACTAATGGAATTCACTCCCAAATGGTGGTTTATGCTTAAATAACCCTTTTGTAAGCATAATAACACGTTTCCATTGAAAGAAACAGAAATATTCACATGTCAAGTTTTTATGCGTGCAAAATGCTTTTCAGAGCGAGAGAAGCACTTTTTGACCAACAATGTGATTCTGACCTTTCAATTTTGATATTGCTCAAAACTAATGGAATTCACTCCCAAATGGTGGTTTATGCTTAAATAACCCTTTTGTAAGCATAATAACACGTTTCCATTGAAAGAAACAGAAATATTCACATGTCAAGTTTTTATGCGTGCAAAATGCTTTTCAGAGCGAGAGAAGCACTTTTTGACCAACAATGTGATTTTTACCTTTCAATTTTGATATTGCTCAAACTAATGGAATTCACTCCCAAATGGTGGTTTATGCTTAAATAACCCTTTTGTAAGCATAATAACACGTTTCCATTGAAAGAAACAGAAATATTCACATGTCAAGTTTTTATGCGTGCAAAATGCTTTTCAGAGCGAGAGAAGCACTTTTTGACCAACAATGTGATTCTGACCTTTGAATGTTGATATTGCTCAAAACTAATGGAATTCACTCCCAAATGGTGGTTTATGCTTAAATAACCCATTTGTAACCATCAAAACACGTTTGAATTGAAAGAAACAGAAATATTCACTTGTCAAGTTTTTATGCGTGCAAAATGCTTTTCAGAGCGAGAGAAGCACTTTTAGACCAACAATGTGATTCTGACCTTTGAATGTTGATATTGCTCAAAACTAATGGAATTCACTCCCAAATGGTGGTTTATGCTTAAATAACCCTTTTGTAAGCATAATAACACGTTTCCATTGAAAGAAACAGAAATATTCACATGTCAAGTTTTTATGCGTGCAAAATGCTTTTCAGAGCGAGAGAAGCACTTTTTGACCAACAATGTGATTCTGACCTTTCAATTTTGATATTGCTCAAAACTAATGGAATTCACTCCCAAATGGTGGTTTATGCTTAAATAACCCTTTTGTAAGCATAATAACACGTTCCATTGAAAGAAACAGAAATATTCACATGTCAAGTTTTTATGCGTGCAAAATGCTTTTCAGAGCGAGAGAAGCACTTTTTGACCAACAATGTGATTTTTACCTTTCAATTTTGATATTGCTCAAAACTAATGGAATTCACTCCCAAATGGTGGTTTATGCTTAAATAACCCTTTTGTAAGCATAATAACACGTTTCCATTGAAAGAAACAGAAATATTCACATGTCAAGTTTTTATGCGTGCAAAATGCTTTTCAGAGCGAGAGAAGCACTTTTTGACCAACAATGTGATTCTGACCTTTGAATGTTGATATTGCTCAAAACTAATGGAATTCACTCCCAAATGGTGGTTTATGCTTAAATAACCCATTTGTAACCATCAAAACACGTTTGAATTGAAAGAAACAGAAATATTCACTTGTCAAGTTTTTATGCGTGCAAAATGCTTTTCAGAGCGAGAGAAGCACTTTTAGACCAACAATGTGATTCTGACCTTTGAATGTTGATATTGCTCAAAACTAATGGAATTCACTCCCAAATGGTGGTTTATGCTTAAATAACCCTTTTGTAAGCATAATAACACGTTTCCATTGAAAGAAACAGAAATATTCACATGTCAAGTTTTTATGCGTGCAAAATGCTTTTCAAAGCGAGAGAAGCACTTTTTGACCAACAATGTGATTTTTACCTTACAATGTTGATATTGCTCAAAACTAATGGAATTCACTCCCAAATGGTGGTTTATGCTTAAATAACCCTTTTGTAAGCATAATAACACGTTTCCATTGAAAGTAACAGAAATATTCACATGTCAAGTTTTTATGTGTGCAAAATGCTTTTCAGAGCGAGAGAAGCACTTTTTGACCAACAATGTGATTCTGACCTTTCAATTTTGATATTGCTCAAAACTAATGGAATTCACTCCCAAATGGTGGTTTATGCTTAAATAACCCTTTTGTAAGCATAATAACACGTTTCCATTGAAAGAAACAGAAATATTCACATGTCAAGTTTTTATGTGTGCAAAATGCTTTTCAGAGCGAGAGAAGCACTTTTTGACCAACAATGTGATTTTTACCTTACAATGTTGATATTGCTCAAAACTAATGGAATTCACTCCCAAATGGTGGTTTATGCTTAAATAACCCTTTTGTAAGCATAATAACACGTTTCCATTGAAAGTAACAGAAATATTCACGTTTCTAGTTTTTATGTGTGCAAAATGCTTTTCAGAGCGAGAGAAGCACTTTTTGACCAACAATGTGATTTTTACCTTACAATGTTGATATTGCTCAAAACTAATGGAATTCACTCCCAAATGGTGGTTTATGCTTAAATAACCCTTTTGTAAGCATAATAACACGTTTCCATTGAAAGAAACAGAAATATTCACATGTCAAGTTTTTATGCGTGCAAAATGCTTTTCAAAGCGAGAGAAGCACTTTTTGACCAACAATGTGATTTTTACCTTACAATGTTGATATTGCTCAAAACTAATGGAATTCACTCCCAAATGGTGGTTTATGCTTAAATAACCCTTTTGTAAGCATAATAACACGTTTCCATTGAAAGAAACAGAAATATTCACATGTCAAATTTTTATGTGTGCAAAATGCTTTTCAGAGCGAGAGAAGCACTTTTTGACCAACAATGTGATTCTGACCTTTCAATTTTGATATTGCTCAAAACTAATGGAATTCACTCCCAAATGGTGGTTTATGCTTAAATAACCCTTTTGTAAGCATAATAACACGTTTCCATTGAAAGAAACAGAAATATTCACATGTCAAGTTTTTATGCGTGCAAAATGCTTTTCAGAGCGAGAGAAGCACTTTTTGACCAACAATGTGACTCTGACCTTTCAATTTTGATGTTGCTCAAAACTAATGGAATTCACTCCCAAATGGTGGTTTATGCTTAAATAACCCTTTTGTAAGCATAATAACACGTTTCCATTGAAAGTAACAGAAATATTCACATGTCAAGTTTTTATGTGTGCAAAATGCTTTTCAGAGCGAGAGAAGCACTTTTTGACCAACAATGTGATTCTGACCTTTCAATTTTGATATTGCTCAAAACTAATGGAATTCACTCCCAAATGGTGGTTTATGCTTAAATAACCCTTTTGTAAGCATAATAACACGTTTCCATTGAAAGAAACAGAAATATTCACATGTCAAGTTTTTATGTGTGCAAAATGCTTTTCAGAGCGAGAGAAGCACTTTTTGACCAACAATGTGATTCTGACCTTTCAATTTTGATATTGCTCAAAACTAATGGAATTCACTCCCAAATGGTGGTTTATGCTTAAATAACCCTTTTGTAAGCATAATAACACGTTTCCATTGAAAGAAACAGAAATATTCACTTGTCAAGTTTTTATGCGTGCAAAATGCTTTTCAGAGCGAGAGAAGCACTTTTTGACCAACAATGTGATTTTTACCTTTCAATTTTGATATTGCTCAAAACTAATGGAATTCACTCCCAAATGGTGGTTTATGCTTAAATAACCCTTTTGTAAGCATAATAACACGTTTCCATTGAAAGAAACAGAAATATTCACATGTCAAGTTTTTATGCGTGCAAAATGCTTTTCAGAGCGAGAGAAGCACTTTTTGACCAACAATGTGATTCTGACCTTTGAATGTTGATATTGCTCAAAACTAATGGAATTCACTCCCAAATGGTGGTTTATGCTTAAATAACCCATTTGTAACCATCAAAACACGTTTGAATTGAAAGAAACAGAAATATTCACTTGTCAAGTTTTTATGCGTGCAAAATGCTTTTCAGAGCGAGAGAAGCACTTTTAGACCAACAATGTGATTCTGACCTTTGAATGTTGATATTGCTCAAAACTAATGGAATTCACTCCCAAATGGTGGTTTATGCTTAAATAACCCTTTTGTAAGCATAATAACACGTTTCCATATAAAGAAACAGAAATATTCACATGTCAAGTTTTTATGCGTGCAAAATGCTTTTCAGAGCGAGAGAAGCACTTTTTGACCAACAATGTGATTCTGACCTTTCAATTTTGATATTGCTCAAAACTAATGGAATTCACTCCCAAATGGTGGTTTATGCTTAAATAACCCTTTTGTAAAAATAATAACACGTTTCCATTGAAAGAAACAGAAATATTCACATGTCAAGTTTTTATGCGTGCAAAATGCTTTTCAGAGCGAGAGAAGCACTTTTTGACCAACAATGTGATTCTGACCTTTGAATGTTGATATTGCTCAAAACTAATGGAATTCACTCCCAAATGGTGGTTTATGCTTAAATAACCCATTTGTAACCATCAAAACACGTTTGAATTGAAAGAAACAGAAATATTCACTTGTCAAGTTTTTATGCGTGCAAAATGCTTTTCAGAGCGAGAGAAGCACTTTTAGACCAACAATGTGATTCTGACCTTTGAATGTTGATATTGCTCAAAACTAATGGAATTCACTCCCAAATGGTGGTTTATGCTTAAATAACCCTTTTGTAAGCATAATAACACGTTTCCATTGAAAGAAACAGAAATATTCACATGTCAAGTTTTTATGCGTGCAAAATGCTTTTCAGAGCGAGAGAAGCACTTTTTGACCAACAATGTGATTCTGACCTTTCAATTTTGATATTGCTCAAAACTAATGGAATTCACTCCCAAATGGTGGTTTATGCTTAAATAACCCTTTTGTAAGCATAATAACACGTTTCCATTGAAAGAAACAGAAATATTCACATGTCAAGTTTTTATGCGTGCAAAATGCTTTTCAGAGCGAGAGAAGCACTTTTTGACCAACAATGTGATTTTTACCTTTCAATTTTGATATTGCTCAAAACTAATGGAATTCACTCCCAAATGGTGGTTTATGCTTAAATAACCCTTTTGTAAGCATAATAACACGTTTCCATTGAAAGAAACAGAAATATTCACTTGTCAAGTTTTTATGTGTGCAAAATGCTTTTCAGAGCGAGAGAAGCACTTTTTGACCAACAATGTGATTCTGACCTTTCAATTTTGATATTGCTCAAAACTAATGGAATTCACTCCCAAATGGTGGTTTATGCTTAAATAATCCTTTTGTAAGCATAATAACACGTTTGAATTGAAAGAAACACAAATATTCACATGTCAAGTTTTTATGCGTGCAAAATGCTTTTCAGAGCGAGAGAAGCACTTTTTGACCAACAATGTGATTTTTACCTTTCAATTTTGATATTGCTCAAAACTAATGGAATTCACTCCCAAATGGTGGTTTGTGCTTAAATAACCCTTTTGTAAGCATAATAACACGTTTCCATTGAAAGAAACAGAAATATTCACATGTCAAGTTTTTATGTGTGCAAAATGCTTTTCAGAGCGAGAGAAGCACTTTTTGACCAACAATGTGATTCTGACCTTTCAATTTTGATATTGCTCAAAACTAATGGAATTCACTCCCAAATGGTGGTTTATGCTTAAATAACCCTTTTGTAAGCATAATAACACGTTTCCATTGAAAGAAACAGAAATATTCACATGTCAAGTTTTTATGCGTGCAAAATGCTTTTCAGAGCGAGAGAAGCACTTTTTGACCAACAATGTGATTTTTACCTTTCAATTTTGATATTGCTCAAAACTAATGGAATTCACTCCCAAATGGTGGTTTATGCTTAAATAACCCTTTTGTAAGCATAATAACACGTTTCCATTGAAAGAAACAGAAATATTCACATGTCAAGTTTTTATGCGTGCAAAATGCTTTTCAGAGCGAGAGAAGCACTTTTTGACCAACAATGTGATTCTGACCTTTGAATGTTGATATTGCTCAAAACTAATGGAATTCACTCCCAAATGGTGGTTTATGCTTAAATAACCCATTTGTAACCATCAAAACACGTTTGAATTGAAAGAAACAGAAATATTCACTTGTCAAGTTTTTATGCGTGCAAAATGCTTTTCAGAGCGAGAGAAGCACTTTTAGACCAACAATGTGATTCTGACCTTTGAATGTTGATATTGCTCAAAACTAATGGAATTCACTCCCAAATGGTGGTTTATGCTTAAATAACCCTTTTGTAAGCATAATAACACGTTTCCATTGAAAGTAACCGAAATATTCACTTTTCTAGTTTTTATGTGTGCAAAATGCTTTTCAGAGCGAGAGAAGCACTTTTTGACCAACAATGTGATTCTGACCTTTCAATTTTGATATTGCTCAAAACTAATGGAATTCACTCCCAAATGGTGGTTTATGCTTAAATAACCCTTTTGTAAGCATAATAACACGTTTCCATTGAAAGTAACAGAAATATTCACATGTCAAATTTTTATGTGTGCAAAATGCTTTTCAGAGCGAGAGAAGCACTTTTTGACCAACAATGTGATTCTGACCGTTCAATTTTGATATTGCTCAAAACTAATGGAATTCACTCCCAAATGGTGGTTTATGCTTAAATAACCCTTTTGTAAGCATAATAACACGTTTCCATTGAAAGAAACAGAAATATTCACATGTCAAGTTTTTATGCGTGCAAAATGCTTTTCAGAGCGAGAGAAGCACTTTTTGACCAACAATGTGACTCTGACCTTTCAATTTTGATGTTGCTCAAAACTAATGGAATTCACTCCCAAATGGTGGTTTATGCTTAAATAACCCTTTTGTAAGCATAATAACACGTTTCCATTGAAAGAAACAGAAATATTCACATGTCAAGTTTTTATGCGTGCAAAATGCTTTTCAGAGCGAGAGAAGCACTTTTTGACCAACAATGTGATTTTTACCTTTCAATTTTGATATTGCTCAAAACTAATGGAATTCACTCCCAAATGGTGGTTTATGCTTAAATAACCCTTTTGTAAGCATAATAACACGTTTCCATTGAAAGAAACAGAAATATTCACATGTCAAGTTTTTATGCGTGCAAAATGCTTTTCAGAGCGAGAGAAGCACTTTTTGACCAACAATGTGATTCTGACCTTTCAATTTTGATGTTGCTCAAAACTAATGGAATTCACTCCCAAATGGTGGTTTATGCTTAAATAACCCTTTTGTAAGCATAATAACACGTTTCCATTGAAAGAAACAGAAATATTCACATGTCAAGTTTTTATGTGTGCAAAATGCTTTTCAGAGCGAGAGAAGCACTTTTTGACCAACAATGTGATTTTTACCTTACAATGTTGATATTGCTCAAAACTAATGGAATTCACTCCCAAATGGTGGTTTATGCTTAAATAACCCTTTTGTAAGCATAATAACACGTTTCCATTGAAAGAAACAGAAATATTCACATGTCAAGTTTTTATGTGTGCAAAATGCTTTTCAGAGCGAGAGAAGCACTTTTTGACCAACAATGTGATTCTGACCTTTCAATTTTGATATTGCTCAAAACTAATGGAATTCACTCCCAAATGGTGGTTTATGCTTAAATAACCCTTTTGTAAGCATAATAACACGTTTCCATTGAAAGAAACAGAAATATTCACATGTCAAGTTTTTATGCGTGCAAAATGCTTTTCAGAGCGAGAGAAGCACTTTTTGACCAACAATGTGACTCTGACCTTTCAATTTTGATGTTGCTCAAAACTAATGGAATTCACTCCCAAATGGTGGTTTATGCTTAAATAACCCTTTTGTAAGCATAATAACACGTTTCCATTGAAAGAAACAGAAATATTCACATGTCAAGTTTTTATGTGTGCAAAATGCTTTTCAGAGCGAGAGAAGCACTTTTTGACCAACAATGTGATTCTGACCTTTCAATTTTGATATTGCTCAAAACTAATGGAATTCACTCCCAAATGGTGGTTTATGCTTAAATAACCCTTTTGTAAGCATAATAACACGTTTCCATTGAAAGAAACAGAAATATTCACTTGTCAAGTTTTTATGCGTGCAAAATGCTTTTCAGAGCGAGAGAAGCACTTTTTGACCAACAATGTGATTTTTACCTTTCAATTTTGATATTGCTCAAAACTAATGGAATTCACTCCCAAATGGTGGTTTATGCTTAAATAACCCTTTTGTAAGCATAATAACACGTTTCCATTGAAAGAAACAGAAATATTCACATGTCAAGTTTTTATGCGTGCAAAATGCTTTTCAGAGCGAGAGAAGCACTTTTTGACCAACAATGTGATTCTGACCTTTGAATGTTGATATTGCTCAAAACTAATGGAATTCACTCCCAAATGGTGGTTTATGCTTAAATAACCCATTTGTAACCATCAAAACACGTTTGAATTGAAAGAAACAGAAATATTCACTTGTCAAGTTTTTATGCGTGCAAAATGCTTTTCAGAGCGAGAGAAGCACTTTTAGACCAACAATGTGATTCTGACCTTTGAATGTTGATATTGCTCAAAACTAATGGAATTCACTCCCAAATGGTGGTTTATGCTTAAATAACCCTTTTGTAAGCATAATAACACGTTTCCATTGAAAGAAACAGAAATATTCACATGTCAAGTTTTTATGCGTGCAAAATGCTTTTCAGAGCGAGAGAAGCACTTTTTGACCAACAATGTGATTCTGACCTTTCAATTTTGATATTGCTCAAAACTAATGGAATTCACTCCCAAATGGTGGTTTATGCTTAAATAACCCTTTTGTAAGCATAATAACACGTTTCCATTGAAAGAAACAGAAATATTCACATGTCAAGTTTTTATGCGTGCAAAATGCTTTTCAGAGCGAGAGAAGCACTTTTTGACCAACAATGTGATTTTTACCTTTCAATTTTGATATTGCTCAAAACTAATGGAATTCACTCCCAAATGGTGGTTTATGCTTAAATAACCCTTTTGTAAGCATAATAACACGTTTCCATTGAAAGAAACAGAAATATTCACATGTCAAGTTTTTATGCGTGCAAAATGCTTTTCAGAGCGAGAGAAGCACTTTTTGACCAACAATGTGATTCTGACCTTTGAATGTTGATATTGCTCAAAACTAATGGAATTCACTCCCAAATGGTGGTTTATGCTTAAATAACCCATTTGTAACCATCAAAACACGTTTGAATTGAAAGAAACAGAAATATTCACTTGTCAAGTTTTTATGCGTGCAAAATGCTTTTCAGAGCGAGAGAAGCACTTTTAGACCAACAATGTGATTCTGACCTTTGAATGTTGATATTGCTCAAAACTAATGGAATTCACTCCCAAATGGTGGTTTATGCTTAAATAACCCTTTTGTAAGCATAATAACACGTTTCCATTGAAAGAAACAGAAATATTCACATGTCAAGTTTTTATGCGTGCAAAATGCTTTTCAGAGCGAGAGAAGCACTTTTTGACCAACAATGTGATTCTGACCTTTCAATTTTGATATTGCTCAAAACTAATGGAATTCACTCCCAAATGGTGGTTTATGCTTAAATAACCCTTTTGTAAGCATAATAACACGTTTCCATTGAAAGAAACAGAAATATTCACATGTCAAGTTTTTATGCGTGCAAAATGCTTTTCAGAGCGAGAGAAGCACTTTTTGACCAACAATGTGATTTTTACCTTTCAATTTTGATATTGCTCAAAACTAATGGAATTCACTCCCAAATGGTGGTTTATGCTTAAATAACCCTTTTGTAAGCATAATAACACGTTTCCATTGAAAGAAACAGAAATATTCACATGTCAAGTTTTTATGCGTGCAAAATGCTTTTCAGAGCGAGAGAAGCACTTTTTGACCAACAATGTGATTCTGACCTTTGAATGTTGATATTGCTCAAAACTAATGGAATTCACTCCCAAATGGTGGTTTATGCTTAAATAACCCATTTGTAACCATCAAAACACGTTTGAATTGAAAGAAACAGAAATATTCACTTGTCAAGTTTTTATGCGTGCAAAATGCTTTTCAGAGCGAGAGAAGCACTTTTAGACCAACAATGTGATTCTGACCTTTGAATGTTGATATTGCTCAAAACTAATGGAATTCACTCCCAAATGGTGGTTTATGCTTAAATAACCCTTTTGTAAGCATAATAACACGTTTCCATTGAAAGAAACAGAAATATTCACATGTCAAGTTTTTATGCGTGCAAAATGCTTTTCAAAGCGAGAGAAGCACTTTTTGACCAACAATGTGATTTTTACCTTACAATGTTGATATTGCTCAAAACTAATGGAATTCACTCCCAAATGGTGGTTTATGCTTAAATAACCCTTTTGTAAGCATAATAACACGTTTCCATTGAAAGTAACAGAAATATTCACATGTCAAGTTTTTATGTGTGCAAAATGCTTTTCAGAGAGAGAGAAGCACTTTTTGACCAACAATGTGATTTTTACCTTACAATGTTGATATTGCTCAAAACTAATGGAATTCACTCCCAAATGGTGGTTTATGCTTAAATAACCCTTTTGTAAGCATAATAACACGTTTCCATTGAAAGTAACAGAAATATTCACATGTCAAATTTTTATGTGTGCAAAATGCTTTTCAGAGCGAGAGAAGCACTTTTTGACCAACAATGTGATTCTGACCTTTCAATTTTGATATTGCTCAAAACTAATGGAATTCACTCCCAAATGGTGGTTTATGCTTAAATAACCCTTTTGTAAGCATAATAACACGTTTCCATTGAAAGAAACAGAAATATTCACATGTCAAGTTTTTATGCGTGCAAAATGCTTTTCAGAGCGAGAGAAGCACTTTTTGACCAACAATGTGACTCTGACCTTTCAATTTTGATGTTGCTCAAAACTAATGGAATTCACTCCCAAATGGTGGTTTATGCTTAAATAACCCTTTTGTAAGCATAATAACACGTTTCCATTGAAAGAAACAGAAATATTCACATGTCAAGTTTTTATGTGTGCAAAATGCTTTTCAGAGCGAGAGAAGCACTTTTTGACCAACAATGTGATTCTGACCTTTCAATTTTGATATTGCTCAAAACTAATGGAATTCACTCCCAAATGGTGGTTTATGCTTAAATAACCCTTTTGTAAGCATAATAACACGTTTCCATTGAAAGAAACAGAAATATTCACTTGTCAAGTTTTTATGCGTGCAAAATGCTTTTCAGAGCGAGAGAAGCACTTTTTGACCAACAATGTGATTTTTACCTTTCAATTTTGATATTGCTCAAAACTAATGGAATTCACTCCCAAATGGTGGTTTATGCTTAAATAACCCTTTTGTAAGCATAATAACACGTTTCCATTGAAAGAAACAGAAATATTCACATGTCAAGTTTTTATGCGTGCAAAATGCTTTTCAGAGCGAGAGAAGCACTTTTTGACCAACAATGTGATTCTGACCTTTGAATGTTGATATTGCTCAAAACTAATGGAATTCACTCCCAAATGGTGGTTTATGCTTAAATAACCCATTTGTAACCATCAAAACACGTTTGAATTGAAAGAAACAGAAATATTCACTTGTCAAGTTTTTATGCGTGCAAAATGCTTTTCAGAGCGAGAGAAGCACTTTTAGACCAACAATGTGATTCTGACCTTTGAATGTTGATATTGCTCAAAACTAATGGAATTCACTCCCAAATGGTGGTTTATGCTTAAATAACCCTTTTGTAAGCATAATAACACGTTTCCATTGAAAGAAACAGAAATATTCACATGTCAAGTTTTTATGCGTGCAAAATGCTTTTCAGAGCGAGAGAAGCACTTTTTGACCAACAATGTGATTCTGACCTTTCAATTTTGATATTGCTCAAAACTAATGGAATTCACTCCCAAATGGTGGTTTATGCTTAAATAACCCTTTTGTAAGCATAATAACACGTTTCCATTGAAAGAAACAGAAATATTCACATGTCAAGTTTTTATGCGTGCAAAATGCTTTTCAGAGCGAGAGAAGCACTTTTTGACCAACAATGTGATTTTTACCTTTCAATTTTGATATTGCTCAAAACTAATGGAATTCACTCCCAAATGGTGGTTTATGCTTAAATAACCCTTTTGTAAGCATAATAACACGTTTCCATTGAAAGAAACAGAAATATTCACATGTCAAGTTTTTATGCGTGCAAAATGCTTTTCAGAGCGAGAGAAGCACTTTTTGACCAACAATGTGATTCTGACCTTTGAATGTTGATATTGCTCAAAACTAATGGAATTCACTCCCAAATGGTGGTTTATGCTTAAATAACCCATTTGTAACCATCAAAACACGTTTGAATTGAAAGAAACAGAAATATTCACTTGTCAAGTTTTTATGCGTGCAAAATGCTTTTCAGAGCGAGAGAAGCACTTTTAGACCAACAATGTGATTCTGACCTTTGAATGTTGATATTGCTCAAAACTAATGGAATTCACTCCCAAATGGTGGTTTATGCTTAAATAACCCTTTTGTAAGCATAATAACACGTTTCCATTGAAAGAAACAGAAATATTCACATGTCAAGTTTTTATGCGTGCAAAATGCTTTTCAGAGCGAGAGAAGCACTTTTTGACCAACAATGTGATTCTGACCTTTCAATTTTGATATTGCTCAAAACTAATGGAATTCACTCCCAAATGGTGGTTTATGCTTAAATAACCCTTTTGTAAGCATAATAACACGTTTCCATTGAAAGAAACAGAAATATTCACATGTCAAGTTTTTATGCGTGCAAAATGCTTTTCAGAGCGAGAGAAGCACTTTTTGACCAACAATGTGATTTTTACCTTTCAATTTTGATATTGCTCAAAACTAATGGAATTCACTCCCAAATGGTGGTTTATGCTTAAATAACCCTTTTGTAAGCATAATAACACGTTTCCATTGAAAGAAACAGAAATATTCACATGTCAAGTTTTTATGCGTGCAAAATGCTTTTCAGAGCGAGAGAAGCACTTTTTGACCAACAATGTGATTCTGACCTTTGAATGTTGATATTGCTCAAAACTAATGGAATTCACTCCCAAATGGTGGTTTATGCTTAAATAACCCATTTGTAACCATCAAAACACGTTTGAATTGAAAGAAACAGAAATATTCACTTGTCAAGTTTTTATGCGTGCAAAATGCTTTTCAGAGCGAGAGAAGCACTTTTAGACCAACAATGTGATTCTGACCTTTGAATGTTGATATTGCTCAAAACTAATGGAATTCACTCCCAAATGGTGGTTTATGCTTAAATAACCCTTTTGTAAGCATAATAACACGTTTCCATTGAAAGAAACAGAAATATTCACATGTCAAGTTTTTATGCGTGCAAAATGCTTTTCAAAGCGAGAGAAGCACTTTTTGACCAACAATGTGATTTTTACCTTACAATGTTGATATTGCTCAAAACTAATGGAATTCACTCCCAAATGGTGGTTTATGCTTAAATAACCCTTTTGTAAGCATAATAACACGTTTCCATTGAAAGTAACAGAAATATTCACATGTCAAGTTTTTATGTGTGCAAAATGCTTTTCAGAGCGAGAGAAGCACTTTTTGACCAACAATGTGATTCTGACCTTTCAATTTTGATATTGCTCAAAACTAATGGAATTCACTCCCAAATGGTGGTTTATGCTTAAATAACCCTTTTGTAAGCATAATAACACGTTTCCATTGAAAGAAACAGAAATATTCACATGTCAAGTTTTTATGTGTGCAAAATGCTTTTCAGAGCGAGAGAAGCACTTTTTGACCAACAATGTGATTTTTACCTTACAATGTTGATATTGCTCAAAACTAATGGAATTCACTCCCAAATGGTGGTTTATGCTTAAATAACCCTTTTGTAAGCATAATAACACGTTTCCATTGAAAGTAACAGAAATATTCACGTTTCTAGTTTTTATGTGTGCAAAATGCTTTTCAGAGCGAGAGAAGCACTTTTTGACCAACAATGTGATTTTTACCTTACAATGTTGATATTGCTCAAAACTAATGGAATTCACTCCCAAATGGTGGTTTATGCTTAAATAACCCTTTTGTAAGCATAATAACACGTTTCCATTGAAAGAAACAGAAATATTCACATGTCAAGTTTTTATGCGTGCAAAATGCTTTTCAAAGCGAGAGAAGCACTTTTTGACCAACAATGTGATTTTTACCTTACAATGTTGATATTGCTCAAAACTAATGGAATTCACTCCCAAATGGTGGTTTATGCTTAAATAACCCTTTTGTAAGCATAATAACACGTTTCCATTGAAAGAAACAGAAATATTCACATGTCAAATTTTTATGTGTGCAAAATGCTTTTCAGAGCGAGAGAAGCACTTTTTGACCAACAATGTGATTCTGACCTTTCAATTTTGATATTGCTCAAAACTAATGGAATTCACTCCCAAATGGTGGTTTATGCTTAAATAACCCTTTTGTAAGCATAATAACACGTTTCCATTGAAAGAAACAGAAATATTCACATGTCAAGTTTTTATGCGTGCAAAATGCTTTTCAGAGCGAGAGAAGCACTTTTTGACCAACAATGTGACTCTGACCTTTCAATTTTGATGTTGCTCAAAACTAATGGAATTCACTCCCAAATGGTGGTTTATGCTTAAATAACCCTTTTGTAAGCATAATAACACGTTTCCATTGAAAGTAACAGAAATATTCACATGTCAAGTTTTTATGTGTGCAAAATGCTTTTCAGAGCGAGAGAAGCACTTTTTGACCAACAATGTGATTCTGACCTTTCAATTTTGATATTGCTCAAAACTAATGGAATTCACTCCCAAATGGTGGTTTATGCTTAAATAATCCTTTTGTAAGCATAATAACACGTTTGAATTGAAAGAAACAGAAATATTCACATGTCAAGTTTTTATGCGTGCAAAATGCTTTTCAGAGCGAGAGAAGCACTTTTTGACCAACAATGTGATTTTTACCTTTCAATTTTGATATTGCTCAAAACTAATGGAATTCACTCCCAAATGGTGGTTTGTGCTTAAATAACCCTTTTGTAAGCATAATAACACGTTTCCATTGAAAGAAACAGAAATATTCACATGTCAAGTTTTTATGTGTGCAAAATGCTTTTCAGAGCGAGAGAAGCACTTTTTGACCAACAATGTGATTCTGACCTTTCAATTTTGATATTGCTCAAAACTAATGGAATTCACTCCCAAATGGTGGTTTATGCTTAAATAACCCTTTTGTAAGCATAATAACACGTTTAAAATTGAAAGAAACAGAAATATTCACATGTCAAGTTTTTATGCGTGCAAAATGCTTTTCAGAGCGAGAGAAGCACTTTTTGACCAACAATGTGATTTTTACCTTTCAATTTTGATATTGCTCAAAACTAATGGAATTCACTCCCAAATGGTGGTTTATGCTTAAATAACCCTTTTGTAAGCATAATAACACGTTTCCATTGAAAGAAACAGAAATATTCACATGTCAAGTTTTTATGCGTGCAAAATGCTTTTCAGAGCGAGAGGAAGCACTTTTTGACCAACAATGTGATTTTTACCTTACAATGTTGATATTGCTCAAAACTAATGGAATTCACTCCCAAATGGTGGTTTATGCTTAAATAACCCTTTTGTAAGCATAATAACACGTTTCCATTGAAAGAAACAGAAATATTCACATGTCAAGTTTTTATGTGTGCAAAATGCTTTTCAGAGCGAGAGAAGCACTTTTTGACCAACAATGTGATTCTGACCTTTCAATTTTGATATTGCTCAAAACTAATGGAATTCACTCCCAAATGGTGGTTTATGCTTAAATAACCCTTTTGTAAGCATAATAACACGTTTCCATTGAAAGAAACAGAAATATTCACATGTCAAGTTTTATGCGTGCAAAATGCTTTTCAAAGCGAGAGAAGCACTTTTTGACCAACAATGTGATTTTTACCTTACAATGTTGATATTGCTCAAAACTAATGGAATTCACTCCCAAATGGTGGTTTATGCTTAAATAACCCTTTTGTACGCATAATAACACGTTTCCATTGAAAGAAACAGAAATATTCACATGTCAAATTTTTATGTGTGCAAAATGCTTTTCAGAGCGAGAGAAGCACTTTTTGACCAACAATGTGATTCTGACCTTTCAATTTTGATATTGCTCAAAACTAATGGAATTCACTCCCAAATGGTGGTTTATGCTTAAATAACCCTTTTGTAAGCATAATAACACGTTTCCATTGAAAGAAACAGAAATATTCACATGTCAAGTTTTTATGCGTGCAAAATGCTTTTCAGAGCGAGAGAAGCACTTTTTGACCAACAATGTGACTCTGACCTTTCAATTTTGATGTTGCTCAAAACTAATGGAATTCACTCCCAAATGGTGGTTTATGCTTAAATAACCCTTTTGTAAGCATAATAACACGTTTCCATTGAAAGTAACAGAAATATTCACATGTCAAGTTTTTATGTGTGCAAAATGCTTTTCAGAGCGAGAGAAGCACTTTTTGACCAACAATGTGATTCTGACCTTTCAATTTTGATATTGCTCAAAACTAATGGAATTCACTCCCAAATGGTGGTTTATGCTTAAATAATCCTTTTGTAAGCATAATAACACGTTTGAATTGAAAGAAACAGAAATATTCACATGTCAAGTTTTTATGCGTGCAAAATGCTTTTCAGAGCGAGAGAAGCACTTTTTGACCAACAATGTGATTTTTACCTTTCAATTTTGATATTGCTCAAAACTAATGGAATTCACTCCCAAATGGTGGTTTGTGCTTAAATAACCCTTTTGTAAGCATAATAACACGTTTCCATTGAAAGAAACAGAAATATTCACATGTCAAGTTTTTATGTGTGCAAAATGCTTTTCAGAGCGAGAGAAGCACTTTTTGACCAACAATGTGATTCTGACCTTTCAATTTTGATATTGCTCAAAACTAATGGAATTCACTCCCAAATGGTGGTTTATGCTTAAATAACCCTTTTGTAAGCATAATAACACGTTTCCATTGAAAGAAACAGAAATATTCACATGTTAAGTTTTTATGCGTGCAAAATGCTTTTCAGAGCGAGAGAAGCACTTTTTGACCAACAATGTGATTTTTACCTTTCAATTTTGATATTGCTCAAAACTAATGGAATTCACTCCCAAATGGTGGTTTATGCTTAAATAACCCTTTTGTAAGCATAATAACACGTTTCCATTGAAAGAAACAGAAATATTCACATGTCAAGTTTTTATGCGTGCAAAATGCTTTTCAGAGCGAGAGAAGCACTTTTTGACCAACAATGTGATTCTGACCTTTGAATGTTGATATTGCTCAAAACTAATGGAATTCACTCCCAAATGGTGGTTTATGCTTAAATAACCCATTTGTAACCATCAAAACACGTTTGAATTGAAAGAAACAGAAATATTCACTTGTCAAGTTTTTATGCGTGCAAAATGCTTTTCAGAGCGAGAGAAGCACTTTTAGACCAACAATGTGATTCTGACCTTTGAATGTTGATATTGCTCAAAACTAATGGAATTCACTCCCAAATGGTGGTTTATGCTTAAATAACCCTTTTGTAAGCATAATAACACGTTTCCATTGAAAGTAACCGAAATATTCACTTTTCTAGTTTTTATGTGTGCAAAATGCTTTTCAGAGCGAGAGAAGCACTTTTTGACCAACAATGTGATTCTGACCTTTCAATTTTGATATTGCTCAAAACTAATGGAATTCACTCCCAAATGGTGGTTTATGCTTAAATAACCCTTTTGTAAGCATAATAACACGTTTCCATTGAAAGAAACAGAAATATTCACATGTCAAGTTTTTATGCGTGCAAAATGCTTTTCAGAGCGAGAGAAGCACTTTTTGACCAACAATGTGATTTTTTCCTTTCAATTTTGATATTGCTCAACACAAATGGAATTCACTCCCAAATGGTGGTTTATGCTTAAATAACCCTTTTGTAAGCATAATAACACGTTTCCATTGAAAGAAACAGAAATATTCACATGTCAAGTTTTTATGCGTGCAAAATGCTTTTCAGAGCGAGAGAAGCACTTTTTGACCAACAATGTGATTCTGACCTTTCAATTTTGATATTGCTCAAAACTAATGGAATTCACTCCCAAATGGTGGTTTATGCTTAAATAACCCTTTTGTAAGCATAATAACACGTTTCCATTGAAAGAAACAGAAATATTCACATGTCAAGTTTTTATGTGTGCAAAATGCTTTTCAGAGCGAGAGAAGCACTTTTTGACCAACAATGTGATTTTTACCTTACAATGTTGATATTGCTCAAAACTAATGGAATTCACTCCCAAATGGTGGTTTATGCTTAAATAACCCTTTTGTAAGCATAATAACACGTTTCCATTGAAAGAAACAGAAATATTCACATGTCAAGTTTTTATGTGTGCAAAATGCTTTTCAGAGCGAGAGAAGCACTTTTTGACCAACAATGTGATTCTGACCTTTCAATTTTGATATTGCTCAAAACTAATGGAATTCACTCCCAAATGGTGGTTTATGCTTAAATAACCCTTTTGTAAGCATAATAACACGTTTCCATTGAAAGTAACAGAAATATTCACATGTCAAGTTTTTATGTGTGCAAAATGCTTTTCAGAGAGAGAGAAGCACTTTTTGACCAACAATGTGATTTTTACCTTACAATGTTGATATTGCTCAAAACTAATGGAATTCACTCCCAAATGGTGGTTTATGCTTAAATAACCCTTTTGTAAGCATAATAACACGTTTCCATTGAAAGTAACAGAAATATTCACATGTCAAATTTTTATGTGTGCAAAATGCTTTTCAGAGCGAGAGAAGCACTTTTTGACCAACAATGTGATTCTGACCTTTCAATTTTGATATTGCTCAAAACTAATGGAATTCACTCCCAATTGGTGGTTTATGCTTAAATAACCCTTTTGTAAGCATAATAACACGTTTCCATTGAAAGAAACAGAAATATTCACATGTCAAGTTTTTATGCGTGCAAAATGCTTTTCAGAGCGAGAGAAGCACTTTTTGACCAACAATGTGACTCTGACCTTTCAATTTTGATGTTGCTCAAAACTAATGGAATTCACTCCCAAATGGTGGTTTATGCTTAAATAACCCTTTTGTAAGCATAATAACACGTTTCCATTGAAAGTAACAGAAATATTCAAATGTCAAGTTTTTATGTGTGCAAAATGCTTTTCAGAGCGAGAGAAGCACTTTTTGACCAACAATGTGATTCTGACCTTTCAATTTTGATATTGCTCAAAACTAATGGAATTCACTCCCAAATGGTGGTTTATGCTTAAATAATCCTTTTGTAAGCATAATAACACGTTTGAATTGAAAGAAACAGAAATATTCACATGTCAAGTTTTTATGCGTGCAAAATGCTTTTCAGAGCGAGAGAAGCACTTTTTGACCAACAATGTGATTTTTACCTTTCAATTTTGATATTGCTCAAAACTAATGGAATTCACTCCCAAATGGTGGTTTGTGCTTAAATAACCCTTTTGTAAGCATAATAACACGTTTCCATTGAAAGAAACAGAAATATTCACATGTCAAGTTTTTATGTGTGCAAAATGCTTTTCAGAGCGAGAGAAGCACTTTTTGACCAACAATGTGATTCTGACCTTTCAATTTTGATATTGCTCAAAACTAATGGAATTCACTCCCAAATGGTGGTTTATGCTTAAATAACCCTTTTGTAAGCATAATAACACGTTTCCATTGAAAGAAACAGAAATATTCACATGTCAAGTTTTTATGCGTGCAAAATGCTTTTCAGAGCGAGAGAAGCACTTTTTGACCAACAATGTGATTTTTACCTTTCAATTTTGATATTGCTCAAAACTAATGGAATTCACTCCCAAATGGTGGTTTATGCTTAAATAACCCTTTTGTAAGCATAATAACACGTTTCCATTGAAAGAAACAGAAATATTCACATGTCAAGTTTTTATGCGTGCAAAATGCTTTTCAGAGCGAGAGAAGCACTTTTTGACCAACAATGTGATTCTGACCTTTGAATGTTGATATTGCTCAAAACTAATGGAATTCACTCCCAAATGGTGGTTTATGCTTAAATAACCCATTTGTAACCATCAAAACACGTTTGAATTGAAAGAAACAGAAATATTCACTTGTCAAGTTTTTATGCGTGCAAAATGCTTTTCAGAGCGAGAGAAGCACTTTTAGACCAACAATGTGATTCTGACCTTTGAATGTTGATATTGCTCAAAACTAATGGAATTCACTCCCAAATGGTGGTTTATGCTTAAATAACCCTTTTGTAAGCATAATAACACGTTTCCATTGAAAGAAACAGAAATATTCACATGTCAAGTTTTTATGCGTGCAAAATGCTTTTCAGAGCGAGAGAAGCACTTTTTGACCAACAATGTGATTCTGACCTTTCAATTTTGATATTGCTCAAAACTAATGGAATTCACTCCCAAATGGTGGTTTATGCTTAAATAACCCTTTTGTAAGCATAATAACACGTTTCCATTGAAAGAAACAGAAATATTCACATGTCAAGTTTTTATGCGTGCAAAATGCTTTTCAGAGCGAGAGAAGCACTTTTTGACCAACAATGTGATTTTTACCTTTCAATTTTGATATTGCTCAAAACTAATGGAATTCACTCCCAAATGGTGGTTTATGCTTAAATAACCCTTTTGTAAGCATAATAACACGTTTCCATTGAAAGAAACAGAAATATTCACATGTCAAGTTTTTATGCGTGCAAAATGCTTTTCAGAGCGAGAGAAGCACTTTTTGACCAACAATGTGATTCTGACCTTTGAATGTTGATATTGCTCAAAACTAATGGAATTCACTCCCAAATGGTGGTTTATGCTTAAATAACCCATTTGTAACCATCAAAACACGTTTGAATTGAAAGAAACAGAAATATTCACTTGTCAAGTTTTTATGCGTGCAAAATGCTTTTCAGAGCGAGAGAAGCACTTTTAGACCAACAATGTGATTCTGACCTTTGAATGTTGATATTGCTCAAAACTAATGGAATTCACTCCCAAATGGTGGTTTATGCTTAAATAACCCTTTTGTAAGCATAATAACACGTTTCCATTGAAAGAAACAGAAATATTCACATGTCAAGTTTTTATGAGTGCAAAATGCTTTTCAAAGCGAGAGAAGCACTTTTTGACCAACAATGTGATTTTTACCTTACAATGTTGATATTGCTCAAAACTAATGGAATTCACTCCCAAATGGTGGTTTATGCTTAAATAACCCTTTTGTAAGCATAATAACACGTTTCCATTGAAAGTAACAGAAATATTCACATGTCAAGTTTTTATGTGTGCAAAATGCTTTTCAGAGCGAGAGAAGCACTTTTTGACCAACAATGTGATTCTGACCTTTCAATTTTGATATTGCTCAAAACTAATGGAATTCACTCCCAAATGGTGGTTTATGCTTAAATAACCCTTTTGTAAGCATAATAACACGTTTCCATTGAAAGTAACAGAAATATTCACGTTTCTAGTTTTTATGTGTGCAAAATGCTTTTCAGAGCGAGAGAAGCACTTTTTGACCAACAATGTGATTTTTACCTTACAA
This sequence comes from Pollachius pollachius, assembly GCF_949987615.1. Taxonomy (NCBI): domain Eukaryota; kingdom Metazoa; phylum Chordata; class Actinopteri; order Gadiformes; family Gadidae; genus Pollachius; species Pollachius pollachius. Next base: position 24,418 of record NW_027641433.1, read on the forward strand.
TGTTGATATTGCTCAAAACTAATGGAATTCACTCCCAAATGGTGGTTTATGCTTAAATAACCCTTTTGTAAGCATAATAACACGTTTCCATTGAAAGAAACAGAAATATTCACATGTCAAGTTTTTATGCGTGCAAAATGCTTTTCAAAGCGAGAGAAGCACTTTTTGACCAACAATGTGATTTTTACCTTACAATTTTGATATTGCTCAAAACTAATGGAATTCACTCCCAAATGGTGGTTTATGCTTAAATAACCCTTTTGTAAGCATAATAACACGTTTCCATTGAAAGAAACAGAAATATTCACATGTCAAATTTTTATGTGTGCAAAATGCTTTTCAGAGCGAGAGAAGCACTTTTTGACCAACAATGTGATTCTGACCTTTCAATTTTGATATTGCTCAAAACTAATGGAATTCACTCCCAAATGGTGGTTTATGCTTAAATAACCCTTTTGTAAGCATAATAACACGTTTCCATTGAAAGAAACAGAAATATTCACATGTCAAGTTTTTATGCGTGCAAAATGCTTTTCAGAGCGAGAGAAGCACTTTTTGACCAACAATGTGACTCTGACCTTTCAATTTTGATGTTGCTCAAAACTAATGGAATTCACTCCCAAATGGTGGTTTATGCTTAAATAACCCTTTTGTAAGCATAATAACACGTTTCCATTGAAAGTAACAGAAATATTCACATGTCAAGTTTTTATGTGTGCAAAATGCTTTTCAGAGCGAGAGAAGCACTTTTTGACCAACAATGTGATTCTGACCTTTCAATTTTGATATTGCTCAAAACTAATGGAATTCACTCCCAAATGGTGGTTTATGCTTAAATAATCCTTTTGTAAGCATAATAACACGTTTGAATTGAAAGAAACAGAAATATTCACATGTCAAGTTTTTATGCGTGCAAAATGCTTTTCAGAGCGAGAGAAGCACTTTTTGACCAACAATGTGATTTTTACCTTTCAATTTTGATATTGCTCAAAACTAATGGAATTCACTCCCAAATGGTGGTTTGTGCTTAAATAACCCTTTTGTAAGCATAATAACACGTTTCCATTGAAAGAAACAGAAATATTCACATGTCAAGTTTTTATGTGTGCAAAATGCTTTTCAGAGCGAGAGAAGCACTTTTTGACCAACAATGTGATTCTGACCTTTCAATTTTGATATTGCTCAAAACTAATGGAATTCACTCCCAAATGGTGGTTTATGCTTAAATAACCCTTTTGTAAGCATAATAACACGTTTCCATTGAAAGAAACAGAAATATTCACATGTCAAGTTTTTATGCGTGCAAAATGCTTTTCAGAGCGAGAGAAGCACTTTTTGACCAACAATGTGATTTTTACCTTTCAATTTTGATATTGCTCAAAACTAATGGAATTCACTCCCAAATGGTGGTTTATGCTTAAATAACCCTTTTGTAAGCATAATAACACGTTTCCATTGAAAGAAACAGAAATATTCACATGTCAAGTTTTTATGCGTGCAAAATGCTTTTCAGAGCGAGAGAAGCACTTTTTGACCAACAATGTGATTCTGACCTTTGAATGTTGATATTGCTCAAAACTAATGGAATTCACTCCCAAATGGTGGTTTATGCTTAAATAACCCATTTGTAACCATCAAAACACGTTTGAATTGAAAGAAACAGAAATATTCACTTGTCAAGTTTTTATGCGTGCAAAATGCTTTTCAGAGCGAGAGAAGCACTTTTAGACCAACAATGTGATTCTGACCTTTGAATGTTGATATTGCTCAAAACTAATGGAATTCACTCCCAAATGGTGGTTTATGCTTAAATAACCCTTTTGTAAGCATAATAACACGTTTCCATTGAAAGAAACAGAAATATTCACTTTTCTAGTTTTTATGTGTGCAAAATGCTTTTCAGAGCGAGAGAAGCACTTTTTGACCAACAATGTGATTCTGACCTTTCAATTTTGATATTGCTCAAAACTAATGGAATTCACTCCCAAATGGTGGTTTATGCTTAAATAACCCTTTTGTAAGCATAATAACACGTTTCCATTGAAAGAAACAGAAATATTCACATGTCAAGTTTTTATGCGTGCAAAATGCTTTTCAGAGCGAGAGAAGCACTTTTTGACCAACAATGTGATTTTTACCTTTCAATTTTGATATTGCTCAAAACTAATGGAATTCACTCCCAAATGGTGGTTTATGCTTAAATAACCCTTTTGTAAGCATAATAACACGTTTCCATTGAAAGAAACAGAAATATTCACATGTCAAGTTTTTATGCGTGCAAAATGCTTTTCAAAGCGAGAGAAGCACTTTTTGACCAACAATGTGATTTTTACCTTACAATGTTGATATTGCTCAAAACTAATGGAATTCACTCCCAAATGGTGGTTTATGCTTAAATAACCCTTTTGTAAGCATAATAACACGTTTCCATTGAAAGAAACAGAAATATTCACATGTCAAATTTTTATGTGTGCAAAATGCTTTTCAGAGCGAGAGAAGCACTTTTTGACCAACAATGTGATTCTGACCTTTCAATTTTGATATTGCTCAAAACTAATGGAATTCACTCCCAAATGGTGGTTTATGCTTAAATAACCCTTTTGTAAGCATAATAACACGTTTCCATTGAAAGAAACAGAAATATTCACATGTCAAGTTTTTATGCGTGCAAAATGCTTTTCAGAGCGAGAGAAGCACTTTTTGACCAACAATGTGACTCTGACCTTTCAATTTTGATGTTGCTCAAAACTAATGGAATTCACTCCCAAATGGTGGTTTATGCTTAAATAACCCTTTTGTAAGCATAATAACACGTTTCCATTGAAAGTAACAGAAATATTCACATGTCAAGTTTTTATGTGTGCAAAATGCTTTTCAGAGCGAGAGAAGCACTTTTTGACCAACAATGTGATTCTGACCTTTCAATTTTGATATTGCTCAAAACTAATGGAATTCACTCCCAAATGGTGGTTTATGCTTAAATAATCCTTTTGTAAGCATAATAACACGTTTGAATTGAAAGAAACAGAAATATTCACATGTCAAGTTTTTATGCGTGCAAAATGCTTTTCAGAGCGAGAGAAGCACTTTTTGACCAACAATGTGATTTTTACCTTTCAATTTTGATATTGCTCAAAACTAATGGAATTCACTCCCAAATGGTGGTTTGTGCTTAAATAACCCTTTTGTAAGCATAATAACACGTTTCCATTGAAAGAAACAGAAATATTCACATGTCAAGTTTTTATGTGTGCAAAATGCTTTTCAGAGCGAGAGAAGCACTTTTTGACCAACAATGTGATTCTGACCTTTCAATTTTGATATTGCTCAAAACTAATGGAATTCACTCCCAAATGGTGGTTTATGCTTAAATAACCCTTTTGTAAGCATAATAACACGTTTCCATTGAAAGAAACAGAAATATTCACATGTCAAGTTTTTATGCGTGCAAAATGCTTTTCAGAGCGAGAGAAGCACTTTTTGACCAACAATGTGATTTTTACCTTTCAATTTTGATATTGCTCAAAACTAATGGAATTCACTCCCAAATGGTGGTTTATGCTTAAATAACCCTTTTGTAAGCATAATAACACGTTTCCATTGAAAGAAACAGAAATATTCACATGTCAAGTTTTTATGCGTGCAAAATGCTTTTCAGAGCGAGAGAAGCACTTTTTGACCAACAATGTGATTCTGACCTTTGAATGTTGATATTGCTCAAAACTAATGGAATTCACTCCCAAATGGTGGTTTATGCTTAAATAACCCATTTGTAACCATCAAAACACGTTTGAATTGAAAGAAACAGAAATATTCACTTGTCAAGTTTTTATGCGTGCAAAATGCTTTTCAGAGCGAGAGAAGCACTTTTAGACCAACAATGTGATTCTGACCTTTGAATGTTGATATTGCTCAAAACTAATGGAATTCACTCCCAAATGGTGGTTTATGCTTAAATAACCCTTTTGTAAGCATAATAACACGTTTCCATTGAAAGAAACAGAAATATTCACTTTTCTAGTTTTTATGTGTGCAAAATGCTTTTCAGAGCGAGAGAAGCACTTTTTGACCAACAATGTGATTCTGACCTTTCAATTTTGATATTGCTCAAAACTAATGGAATTCACTCCCAAATGGTGGTTTATGCTTAAATAACCCTTTTGTAAGCATAATAACACGTTTCCATTGAAAGAAACAGAAATATTCACATGTCAAGTTTTTATGCGTGCAAAATGCTTTTCAGAGCGAGAGAAGCACTTTTTGACCAACAATGTGATTTTTACCTTTCAATGTTGATATTGCTCAAAACTAATGGAATTCACTCCCAAATGGTGGTTTATGCTTAAATAACCCTTTTGTAAGCATAATAACACGTTTCCATTGAAAGAAACAGAAATATTCACATGTCAAGTTTTTATGCGTGCAAAATGCTTTTCAGAGCGAGAGAAGCACTTTTTGACCAACAATGTGATTCTGACCTTTCAATTTTGATATTGCTCAAAACTAATGGAATTCACTCCCAAATGGTGGTTTATGCTTAAATAACCCTTTTGTAAGCATAATAACACGTTTCCATTGAAAGAAACAGAAATATTCACATGTCAAGTTTTTATGTGTGCAAAATGCTTTTCAGAGCGAGAGAAGCACTTTTTGACCAACAATGTGATTTTTACCTTACAATGTTGATATTGCTCAAAACTAATGGAATTCACTCCCAAATGGTGGTTTATGCTTAAATAACCCTTTTGTAAGCATAATAACACGTTTCCATTGAAAGAAACAGAAATATTCAAATGTCAAGTTTTTATGTGTGCAAAATGCTTTTCAGAGCGAGAGAAGCACTTTTTGACCAACAATGTGATTCTGACCTTTCAATTTTGATATTGCTCAAAACTAATGGAATTCACTCCCAAATGGTGGTTTATGCTTAAATAACCCTTTTGTAAGCATAATAACACGTTTCCATTGAAAGTAACAGAAATATTCACATGTCAAGTTTTTATGTGTGCAAAATGCTTTTCAGAGAGAGAGAAGCACTTTTTGACCAACAGTGTGATTTTTACCTTACAATGTTGATATTGCTCAAAACTAATGGAATTCACTCCCAAATGGTGGTTTATGCTTAAATAACCCTTTTGTAAGCATAATAACACGTTTCCATTGAAAGTAACAGAAATATTCACATGTCAAATTTTTATGTGTGCAAAATGCTTTTCAGAGCGAGAGAAGCACTTTTTGACCAACAATGTGATTCTGACCTTTCAATTTTGATATTGCTCAAAACTAATGGAATTCACTCCCAAATGGTGGTTTATGCTTAAATAACCCTTTTGTAAGCATAATAACACGTTTCCATTGAAAGAAACAGAAATATTCACATGTCAAGTTTTTATGCGTGCAAAATGCTTTTCAGAGCGAGAGAAGCACTTTTTGACCAACAATGTGACTCTGACCTTTCAATTTTGATGTTGCTCAAAACTAATGGAATTCACTCCCAAATGGTGGTTTATGCTTAAATAACCCTTTTGTAAGCATAATAACACGTTTCCATTGAAAGTAACAGAAATATTCACGTTTCTAGTTTTTATGTGTGCAAAATGCTTTTCAGAGCGAGAGAAGCACTTTTTGACCAACAATGTGATTTTTACCTTACAATGTTGATATTGCTCAAAACTAATGGAATTCACTCCCAAATGGTGGTTTATGCTTAAATAACCCTTTTGTAAGCATAATAACACGTTTCCATTGAAAGAAACAGAAATATTCACATGTCAAGTTTTTATGCGTGCAAAATGCTTTTCAAAGCGAGAGAAGCACTTTTTGACCAACAATGTGATTTTTACCTTACAATGTTGATATTGCTCAAAACTAATGGAATTCACTCCCAAATGGTGGTTTATGCTTAAATAACCCTTTTGTAAGCATAATAACACGTTTCCATTGAAAGAAACAGAAATATTCACATGTCAAATTTTTATGTGTGCAAAATGCTTTTCAGAGCGAGAGAAGCACTTTTTGACCAACAATGTGATTCTGACCTTTCAATTTTGATATTGATCAAAACTAATGGAATTCACTCCCAAATGGTGGTTTATGCTTAAATAACCCTTTTGTAAGCATAATAACACGTTTCCATTGAAAGAAACAGAAATATTCACATGTCAAGTTTTTATGCGTGCAAAATGCTTTTCAGAGCGAGAGAAGCACTTTTTGACCAACAATGTGACTCTGACCTTTCAATTTTGATGTTGCTCAAAACTAATGGAATTCACTCCCAAATGGTGGTTTATGCTTAAATAACCATTTTGTAAGCATAATAACACGTTTCCATTGAAAGTAACAGAAATATTCACATGTCAAGTTTTTATGTGTGCAAAATGCTTTTCAGAGCGAGAGAAGCACTTTTTGACCAACAATGTGATTCTGACCTTTCAATTTTGATATTGCTCAAAACTAATGGAATTCACTCCCAAATGGTGGTTTATGCTTAAATAATCCTTTTGTAAGCATAATAACACGTTTCCATTGAAAGAAACAGAAATATTCACATGTCAAGTTTTTATGTGTGCAAAATGCTTTTCAGAGCGAGAGAAGCACTTTTTGACCAACAATGTGATTCTGACCTTTCAATTTTGATATTGCTCAAAACTAATGGAATTCACTCCCAAATGGTGGTTTATGCTTAAATAACCCTTTTGTAAGCATAATAACACGTTTCCATTGAAAGAAACAGAAATATTCACATGTCAAGTTTTTATGCGTGCAAAATGCTTTTCAGAGCGAGAGAAGCACTTTTAGACCAACAATGTGATTCTGACCTTTGAATGTTGATATTGCTCAAAACTAATGGAATTCACTCCCAAATGGTGGTTTATGCTTAAATAACCCTTTTGTAAGCATAATAACACGTTTCCATTGAAAGAAACAGAAATATTCACATGTCAAGTTTTTATGAGTGCAAAATGCTTTTCAAAGCGAGAGAAGCACTTTTTGACCAACAATGTGATTTTTACCTTACAATGTTGATATTGCTCAAAACTAATGGAATTCACTCCCAAATGCTGGTTTATGCTTAAATAACCCTTTTGTAAGCATAATAACACGTTTCCATTGAAAGTAACAGAAATATTCACATGTCAAGTTTTTATGTGTGCAAAATGCTTTTCAGAGCGAGAGAAGCACTTTTTGACCAACAATGTGATTCTGACCTTTCAATTTTGATATTGCTCAAAACTAATGGAATTCACTCCCAAATGGTGGTTTATGCTTAAATAACCCTTTTGTAAGCATAATAACACGTTTCCATTGAAAGTAACAGAAATATTCACGTTTCTAGTTTTTATGTGTGCAAAATGCTTTTCAGAGCGAGAGAAGCACTTTTTGACCAACAATGTGATTTTTACCTTACAATGTTGATATTGCTCAAAACTAATGGAATTCACTCCCAAATGGTGGTTTATGCTTAAATAACCCTTTTGTAAGCATAATAACACGTTTCCATTGAAAGAAACAGAAATATTCACATGTCAAGTTTTTATGCGTGCAAAATGCTTTTCAAAGCGAGAGAAGCACTTTTTGACCAACAATGTGATTTTTACCTTACAATTTTGATATTGCTCAAAACTAATGGAATTCACTCCCAAATGGTGGTTTATGCTTAAATAACCCTTTTGTAAGCATAATAACACGTTTCCATTGAAAGAAACAGAAATATTCACATGTCAAATTTTTATGTGTGCAAAATGCTTTTCAGAGCGAGAGAAGCACTTTTTGACCAACAATGTGATTCTGACCTTTCAATTTTGATATTGCTCAAAACTAATGGAATTCACTCCCAAATGGTGGTTTATGCTTAAATAACCCTTTTGTAAGCATAATAACACGTTTCCATTGAAAGAAACAGAAATATTCACATGTCAAGTTTTTATGCGTGCAAAATGCTTTTCAGAGCGAGAGAAGCACTTTTTGACCAACAATGTGACTCTGACCTTTCAATTTTGATGTTGCTCAAAACTAATGGAATTCACTCCCAAATGGTGGTTTATGCTTAAATAACCCTTTTGTAAGCATAATAACACGTTTCCATTGAAAGTAACAGAAATATTCACATGTCAAGTTTTTATGTGTGCAAAATGCTTTTCAGAGCGAGAGAAGCACTTTTTGACCAACAATGTGATTCTGACCTTTCAATTTTGATATTGCTCAAAACTAATGGAATTCACTCCCAAATGGTGGTTTATGCTTAAATAATCCTTTTGTAAGCATAATAACACGTTTGAATTGAAAGAAACAGAAATATTCACATGTCAAGTTTTTATGCGTGCAAAATGCTTTTCAGAGCGAGAGAAGCACTTTTTGACCAACAATGTGATTTTTACCTTTCAATTTTGATATTGCTCAAAACTAATGGAATTCACTCCCAAATGGTGGTTTGTGCTTAAATAACCCTTTTGTAAGCATAATAACACGTTTCCATTGAAAGAAACAGAAATATTCACATGTCAAGTTTTTATGTGTGCAAAATGCTTTTCAGAGCGAGAGAAGCACTTTTTGACCAACAATGTGATTCTGACCTTTCAATTTTGATATTGCTCAAAACTAATGGAATTCACTCCCAAATGGTGGTTTATGCTTAAATAACCCTTTTGTAAGCATAATAACACGTTTCCATTGAAAGAAACAGAAATATTCACATGTCAAGTTTTTATGCGTGCAAAATGCTTTTCAGAGCGAGAGAAGCACTTTTTGACCAACAATGTGATTTTTACCTTTCAATTTTGATATTGCTCAAAACTAATGGAATTCACTCCCAAATGGTGGTTTATGCTTAAATAACCCTTTTGTAAGCATAATAACACGTTTCCATTGAAAGAAACAGAAATATTCACATGTCAAGTTTTTATGCGTGCAAAATGCTTTTCAGAGCGAGAGAAGCACTTTTTGACCAACAATGTGATTCTGACCTTTGAATGTTGATATTGCTCAAAACTAATGGAATTCACTCCCAAATGGTGGTTTATGCTTAAATAACCCATTTGTAACCATCAAAACACGTTTGAATTGAAAGAAACAGAAATATTCACTTGTCAAGTTTTTATGCGTGCAAAATGCTTTTCAGAGCGAGAGAAGCACTTTTAGACCAACAATGTGATTCTGACCTTTGAATGTTGATATTGCTCAAAACTAATGGAATTCACTCCCAAATGGTGGTTTATGCTTAAATAACCCTTTTGTAAGCATAATAACACGTTTCCATTGAAAGAAACAGAAATATTCACTTTTCTAGTTTTTATGTGTGCAAAATGCTTTTCAGAGCGAGAGAAGCACTTTTTGACCAACAATGTGATTCTGACCTTTCAATTTTGATATTGCTCAAAACTAATGGAATTCACTCCCAAATGGTGGTTTATGCTTAAATAACCCTTTTGTAAGCATAATAACACGTTTCCATTGAAAGAAACAGAAATATTCACATGTCAAGTTTTTATGCGTGCAAAATGCTTTTCAGAGCGAGAGAAGCACTTTTTGACCAACAATGTGATTTTTACCTTTCAATTTTGATATTGCTCAAAACTAATGGAATTCACTCCCAAATGGTGGTTTATGCTTAAATAACCCTTTTGTAAGCATAATAACACGTTTCCATTGAAAGAAACAGAAATATTCACATGTCAAGTTTTTATGCGTGCAAAATGCTTTTCAAAGCGAGAGAAGCACTTTTTGACCAACAATGTGATTTTTACCTTACAATGTTGATATTGCTCAAAACTAATGGAATTCACTCCCAAATGGTGGTTTATGCTTAAATAACCCTTTTGTAAGCATAATAACACGTTTCCATTGAAAGAAACAGAAATATTCACATGTCAAATTTTTATGTGTGCAAAATGCTTTTCAGAGCGAGAGAAGCACTTTTTGACCAACAATGTGATTCTGACCTTTCAATTTTGATATTGCTCAAAACTAATGGAATTCACTCCCAAATGGTGGTTTATGCTTAAATAACCCTTTTGTAAGCATAATAACACGTTTCCATTGAAAGAAACAGAAATATTCACATGTCAAGTTTTTATGCGTGCAAAATGCTTTTCAGAGCGAGAGAAGCACTTTTTGACCAACAATGTGACTCTGACCTTTCAATTTTGATGTTGCTCAAAACTAATGGAATTCACTCCCAAATGGTGGTTTATGCTTAAATAACCCTTTTGTAAGCATAATAACACGTTTCCATTGAAAGTAACAGAAATATTCACATGTCAAGTTTTTATGTGTGCAAAATGCTTTTCAGAGCGAGAGAAGCACTTTTTGACCAACAATGTGATTCTGACCTTTCAATTTTGATATTGCTCAAAACTAATGGAATTCACTCCCAAATGGTGGTTTATGCTTAAATAATCCTTTTGTAAGCATAATAACACGTTTGAATTGAAAGAAACAGAAATATTCACATGTCAAGTTTTTATGCGTGCAAAATGCTTTTCAGAGCGAGAGAAGCACTTTTTGACCAACAATGTGATTTTTACCTTTCAATTTTGATATTGCTCAAAACTAATGGAATTCACTCCCAAATGGTGGTTTGTGCTTAAATAACCCTTTTGTAAGCATAATAACACGTTTCCATTGAAAGAAACAGAAATATTCACATGTCAAGTTTTTATGTGTGCAAAATGCTTTTCAGAGCGAGAGAAGCACTTTTTGACCAACAATGTGATTCTGACCTTTCAATTTTGATATTGCTCAAAACTAATGGAATTCACTCCCAAATGGTGGTTTATGCTTAAATAACCCTTTTGTAAGCATAATAACACGTTTCCATTGAAAGAAACAGAAATATTCACATGTCAAGTTTTTATGCGTGCAAAATGCTTTTCAGAGCGAGAGAAGCACTTTTTGACCAACAATGTGATTTTTACCTTTCAATTTTGATATTGCTCAAAACTAATGGAATTCACTCCCAAATGGTGGTTTATGCTTAAATAACCCTTTTGTAAGCATAATAACACGTTTCCATTGAAAGAAACAGAAATATTCACATGTCAAGTTTTTATGCGTGCAAAATGCTTTTCAGAGCGAGAGAAGCACTTTTTGACCAACAATGTGATTCTGACCTTTGAATGTTGATATTGCTCAAAACTAATGGAATTCACTCCCAAATGGTGGTTTATGCTTAAATAACCCATTTGTAACCATCAAAACACGTTTGAATTGAAAGAAACAGAAATATTCACTTGTCAAGTTTTTATGCGTGCAAAATGCTTTTCAGAGCGAGAGAAGCACTTTTAGACCAACAATGTGATTCTGACCTTTGAATGTTGATATTGCTCAAAACTAATGGAATTCACTCCCAAATGGTGGTTTATGCTTAAATAACCCTTTTGTAAGCATAATAACACGTTTCCATTGAAAGAAACAGAAATATTCACTTTTCTAGTTTTTATGTGTGCAAAATGCTTTTCAGAGCGAGAGAAGCACTTTTTGACCAACAATGTGATTCTGACCTTTCAATTTTGATATTGCTCAAAACTAATGGAATTCACTCCCAAATGGTGGTTTATGCTTAAATAACCCTTTTGTAAGCATAATAACACGTTTCCATTGAAAGAAACAGAAATATTCACATGTCAAGTTTTTATGCGTGCAAAATGCTTTTCAGAGCGAGAGAAGCACTTTTTGACCAACAATGTGATTTTTACCTTTCAATGTTGATATTGCTCAAAACTAATGGAATTCACTCCCAAATGGTGGTTTATGCTTAAATAACCCTTTTGTAAGCATAATAACACGTTTCCATTGAAAGAAACAGAAATATTCACATGTCAAGTTTTTATGCGTGCAAAATGCTTTTCAGAGCGAGAGAAGCACTTTTTGACCAACAATGTGATTCTGACCTTTCAATTTTGATATTGCTCAAAACTAATGGAATTCACTCCCAAATGGTGGTTTATGCTTAAATAACCCTTTTGTAAGCATAATAACACGTTTCCATTGAAAGAAACAGAAATATTCACATGTCAAGTTTTTATGTGTGCAAAATGCTTTTCAGAGCGAGAGAAGCACTTTTTGACCAACAATGTGATTTTTACCTTACAATGTTGATATTGCTCAAAACTAATGGAATTCACTCCCAAATGGTGGTTTATGCTTAAATAACCCTTTTGTAAGCATAATAACACGTTTCCATTGAAAGAAACAGAAATATTCAAATGTCAAGTTTTTATGTGTGCAAAATGCTTTTCAGAGCGAGAGAAGCACTTTTTGACCAACAATGTGATTCTGACCTTTCAATTTTGATATTGCTCAAAACTAATGGAATTCACTCCCAAATGGTGGTTTATGCTTAAATAACCCTTTTGTAAGCATAATAACACGTTTCCATTGAAAGTAACAGAAATATTCACATGTCAAGTTTTTATGTGTGCAAAATGCTTTTCAGAGAGAGAGAAGCACTTTTTGACCAACAGTGTGATTTTTACCTTACAATGTTGATATTGCTCAAAACTAATGGAATTCACTCCCAAATGGTGGTTTATGCTTAAATAACCCTTTTGTAAGCATAATAACACGTTTCCATTGAAAGTAACAGAAATATTCACATGTCAAATTTTTATGTGTGCAAAATGCTTTTCAGAGCGAGAGAAGCACTTTTTGACCAACAATGTGATTCTGACCTTTCAATTTTGATATTGCTCAAAACTAATGGAATTCACTCCCAAATGGTGGTTTATGCTTAAATAACCCTTTTGTAAGCATAATAACACGTTTCCATTGAAAGAAACAGAAATATTCACATGTCAAGTTTTTATGCGTGCAAAATGCTTTTCAGAGCGAGAGAAGCACTTTTTGACCAACAATGTGACTCTGACCTTTCAATTTTGATGTTGCTCAAAACTAATGGAATTCACTCCCAAATGGTGGTTTATGCTTAAATAACCCTTTTGTAAGCATAATAACACGTTTCCATTGAAAGTAACAGAAATATTCACGTTTCTAGTTTTTATGTGTGCAAAATGCTTTTCAGAGCGAGAGAAGCACTTTTTGACCAACAATGTGATTTTTACCTTACAATGTTGATATTGCTCAAAACTAATGGAATTCACTCCCAAATGGTGGTTTATGCTTAAATAACCCTTTTGTAAGCATAATAACACGTTTCCATTGAAAGAAACAGAAATATTCACATGTCAAGTTTTTATGCGTGCAAAATGCTTTTCAAAGCGAGAGAAGCACTTTTTGACCAACAATGTGATTTTTACCTTACAATGTTGATATTGCTCAAAACTAATGGAATTCACTCCCAAATGGTGGTTTATGCTTAAATAACCCTTTTGTAAGCATAATAACACGTTTCCATTGAAAGAAACAGAAATATTCACATGTCAAATTTTTATGTGTGCAAAATGCTTTTCAGAGCGAGAGAAGCACTTTTTGACCAACAATGTGATTCTGACCTTTCAATTTTGATATTGATCAAAACTAATGGAATTCACTCCCAAATGGTGGTTTATGCTTAAATAACCCTTTTGTAAGCATAATAACACGTTTCCATTGAAAGAAACAGAAATATTCACATGTCAAGTTTTTATGCGTGCAAAATGCTTTTCAGAGCGAGAGAAGCACTTTTTGACCAACAATGTGACTCTGACCTTTCAATTTTGATGTTGCTCAAAACTAATGGAATTCACTCCCAAATGGTGGTTTATGCTTAAATAACCATTTTGTAAGCATAATAACACGTTTCCATTGAAAGTAACAGAAATATTCACATGTCAAGTTTTTATGTGTGCAAAATGCTTTTCAGAGCGAGAGAAGCACTTTTTGACCAACAATGTGATTCTGACCTTTCAATTTTGATATTGCTCAAAACTAATGGAATTCACTCCCAAATGGTGGTTTATGCTTAAATAATCCTTTTGTAAGCATAATAACACGTTTCCATTGAAAGAAACAGAAATATTCACATGTCAAGTTTTTATGTGTGCAAAATGCTTTTCAGAGCGAGAGAAGCACTTTTTGACCAACAATGTGATTCTGACCTTTCAATTTTGATATTGCTCAAAACTAATGGAATTCACTCCCAAATGGTGGTTTATGCTTAAATAACCCTTTTGTAAGCATAATAACACGTTTCCATTGAAAGAAACAGAAATATTCACATGTCAAGTTTTTATGCGTGCAAAATGCTTTTCAGAGCGAGAGAAGCACTTTTTGACCAACAATGTGATTTTTACCTTTCAATTTTGATATTGCTCAAAACTAATGGAATTCACTCCCAAATGGTGGTTTATGCTTAAATAACCCTTTTGTAAGCATAATAACACGTTTCCATTGAAAGAAACAGAAATATTCACATGTCAAGTTTTTATGCGTGCAAAATGCTTTTCAGAGCGAGAGAAGCACTTTTTGACCAACAATGTGATTCTGACCTTTGAATGTTGATATTGCTCAAAACTAATGGAATTCACTCCCAAATGGTGGTTTATGCTTAAATAACCCATTTGTAACCATCAAAACACGTTTGAATTGAAAGAAACAGAAATATTCACTTGTCAAGTTTTTATGCGTGCAAAATGCTTTTCAGAGCGAGAGAAGCACTTTTAGACCAACAATGTGATTCTGACCTTTGAATGTTGATATTGCTCAAAACTAATGGAATTCACTCCCAAATGATGGTTTATGCTTAAATAACCCTTTTGTAAGCATAATAACACGTTTCCATTGAAAGTAACCGAAATATTCACTTTTCTAGTTTTTATGTGTGCAAAATGCTTTTCAGAGCGAGAGAAGCACTTTTTGACCAACAATGTGATTCTGACCTTTCAATTTTGATATTGCTCAAAACTAATGGAATTCACTCCCAAATGGTGGTTTATGCTTAAATAACCCTTTTGTAAGCATAATAACACGTTTCCATTGAAAGAAACAGAAATATTCACATGTCAAGTTTTTATGCGTGCAAAATGCTTTTCAGAGCGAGAGAAGCACTTTTTGACCAACAATGTGATTTTTACCTTTCAATTTTGATATTGCTCAAAACTAATGGAATTCACTCCCAAATGGTGGTTTATGCTTAAATAACCCTTTTGTAAGCATAATAACACGTTTCCATTGAAAGAAACAGAAATATTCACATGTCAAGTTTTTATGCGTGCAAAATGCTTTTCAGAGCGAGAGAAGCACTTTTTGACCAACAATGTGATTCTGACCTTTCAATTTTGATATTGCTCAAAACTAATGGAATTCACTCCCAAATGGTGGTTTATGCTTAAATAACCCTTTTGTAAGCATAATAACACGTTTCCATTGAAAGAAACAGAAATATTCACATGTCAAGTTTTTATGTGTGCAAAATGCTTTTCAGAGCGAGAGAAGCACTTTTTGACCAACAATGTGATTTTTACCTTTCAATTTTGATATTGCTCAAAACTAATGGAATTCACTCCCAAATGGTGGTTTATGCTTAAATAACCCTTTTGTAAGCATAATAACACGTTTCCATTGAAAGAAACAGAAATATTCAAATGTCAAGTTTTTATGTGTGCAAAATGCTTTTCAGAGCGAGAGAAGCACTTTTTGACCAACAATGTGATTCTGACCTTTGAATGTTGATATTGCTCAAAACTAATGGAATTCACTCCCAAATGGTGGTTTATGCTTAAATAACCCTTTTGTAAGCATAATAACACGTTTCCATTGAAAGTAACCGAAATATTCACTTTTCTAGTTTTTATGTGTGCAAAATGCTTTTCAGAGCGAGAGAAGCACTTTTTGACCAACAATGTGATTCTGACCTTTCAATTTTGATATTGCTCAAAACTAATGGAATTCACTCCCAAATGGTGGTTTATGCTTAAATAACCCTTTTGTAAGCATAATAACACGTTTCCATTGAAAGAAACAGAAATATTCACATGTCAAGTTTTTATGCGTGCAAAATGCTTTTCAGAGCGAGAGAAGCACTTTTTGACCAACAATGTGATTCTGACCTTTCAATTTTGATATTGCTCAAAACTAATGGAATTCACTCCCAAATGGTGGTTTATGCTTAAATAACCCTTTTGTAAGCATAATAACACGTTTCCATTGAAAGAAACAGAAATATTCACATGTCAAGTTTTTATGTGTGCAAAATGCTTTTCAGAGCGAGAGAAGCACTTTTTGACCAACAATGTGATTTTTACCTTACAATGTTGATATTGCTCAAAACTAATGGAATTCACTCCCAAATGGTGGTTTATGCTTAAATAACCCTTTTGTAAGCATAATAACACGTTTCCATTGAAAGAAACAGAAATATTCAAATGTCAAGTTTTTATGTGTGCAAAATGCTTTTCAGAGCGAGAGAAGCACTTTTTGACCAACAATGTGATTCTGACCTTTCAATTTTGATATTGCTCAAAACTAATGGAATTCACTCCCAAATGGTGGTTTATGCTTAAATAACCCTTTTGTAAGCATAATAACACGTTTCCATTGAAAGTAACAGAAATATTCACATGTCAAGTTTTTATGTGTGCAAAATGCTTTTCAGAGAGAGAGAAGCACTTTTTGACCAACAGTGTGATTTTTACCTTACAATGTTGATATTGCTCAAAACTAATGGAATTCACTCCCAAATGGTGGTTTATGCTTAAATAACCCTTTTGTAAGCATAATAACACGTTTCCATTGAAAGTAACAGAAATATTCACATGTCAAATTGTTATGTGTGCAAAATGCTTTTCAGAGCGAGAGAAGCACTTTTTGACCAACAATGTGATTCTGACCTTTCAATTTTGATATTGCTCAAAACTAATGGAATTCACTCCCAAATGGTGGTTTATGCTTAAATAACCCTTTTGTAAGCATAATAACACGTTTCCATTGAAAGAAACAGAAATATTCACATGTCAAGTTTTTATGCGTGCAAAATGCTTTTCAGAGCGAGAGAAGCACTTTTTGACCAACAATGTGACTCTGACCTTTCAATTTTGATGTTGCTCAAAACTAATGGAATTCACTCCCAAATGGTGGTTTATGCTTAAATAACCCTTTTGTAAGCATAATAACACGTTTCCATTGAAAGTAACAGAAATATTCACATGTCAAGTTTTTATGTGTGCAAAATGCTTTTCAGAGCGAGAGAAGCACTTTTTGACCAACAATGTGATTCTGACCTTTCAATTTTGATATTGCTCAAAACTAATGGAATTCACTCCCAAATGGTGGTTTATGCTTAAATAATCCTTTTGTAAGCATAATAACACGTTTGAATTGAAAGAAACAGAAATATTCACATGTCAAGTTTTTATGCGTGCAAAATGCTTTTCAGAGCGAGAGAAGCACTTTTTGACCAACAATGTGATTTTTACCTTTCAATTTTGATATTGCTCAAAACTAATGGAATTCACTCCCAAATGGTGGTTTGTGCTTAAATAACCCTTTTGTAAGCATAATAACACGTTTCCATTGAAAGAAACAGAAATATTCACGTCAAGTTTTTATGTGTGCAAAATGCTTTTCAGAGCGAGAGAAGCACTTTTTGACCAACAATGTGATTCTGACCTTTCAATTTTGATATTGCTCAAAACTAATGGAATTCACTCCCAAATGGTGGTTTATGCTTAAATAACCCTTTTGTAAGCATAATAACACGTTTCCATTGAAAGAAACAGAAATATTCACATGTCAAGTTTTTATGCGTGCAAAATGCTTTTCAGAGCGAGAGAAGCACTTTTTGACCAACAATGTGATTTTTACCTTTCAATTTTGATATTGCTCAAAACTAATGGAATTCACTCCCAAATGGTGGTTTATGCTTAAATAACCCTTTTGTAAGCATAATAACACGTTTCCATTGAAAGAAACAGAAATATTCACATGTCAAGTTTTTATGCGTGCAAAATGCTTTTCAGAGCGAGAGAAGCACTTTTTGACCAACAATGTGATTCTGACCTTTGAATGTTGATATTGCTCAAAACTAATGGAATTCACTCCCAAATGGTGGTTTATGCTTAAATAACCCATTTGTAACCATCAAAACACGTTTGAATTGAAAGAAACAGAAATATTCACTTGTCAAGTTTTTATGCGTGCAAAATGCTTTTCAGAGCGAGAGAAGCACTTTTAGACCAACAATGTGATTCTGACCTTTGAATGTTGATATTGCTCAAAACTAATGGAATTCACTCCCAAATGGTGGTTTATGCTTAAATAACCCTTTTGTAAGCATAATAACACGTTTCCATTGAAAGAAACAGAAATATTCACATGTCAAGTTTTTATGCGTGCAAAATGCTTTTCAGAGCGAGAGAAGCACTTTTTGACCAACAATGTGATTCTGACCTTTCAATTTTGATATTGCTCAAAACTAATGGAATTCACTCCCAAATGGTGGTTTATGCTTAAATAACCCTTTTGTAAGCATAATAACACGTTTCCATTGAAAGAAAAAGAAATATTCACATGTCAAGTTTTTATGCGTGCAAAATGCTTTTCAGAGCGAGAGAAGCACTTTTTGACCAACAATGTGATTTTTACCTTTCAATTTTGATATTGCTCAAAACTAATGGAATTCACTCCCAAATGGTGGTTTATGCTTAAATAACCCTTTTGTAAGCATAATAACACGTTTCCATTGAAAGAAACAGAAATATTCACATGTCAAGTTTTTATGCGTGCAAAATGCTTTTCAGAGCGAGAGAAGCACTTTTTGACCAACAATGTGATTCTGACCTTTGAATGTTGATATTGCTCAAAACTAATGGAATTCACTCCCAAATGGTGGTTTATGCTTAAATAACCCATTTGTAACCATCAAAACACGTTTGAATTGAAAGAAACAGAAATATTCACTTGTCAAGTTTTTATGCGTGCAAAATGCTTTTCAGAGCGAGAGAAGCACTTTTAGACCAACAATGTGATTCTGACCTTTGAATGTTGATATTGCTCAAAACTAATGGAATTCACTCCCAAATGGTGGTTTATGCTTAAATAACCCTTTTGTAAGCATAATAACACGTTTCCATTGAAAGAAACAGAAATATTCACATGTCAAGTTTTTATATGTGCAAAATGCTTTTCAAAGCGAGAGAAGCACTTTTTGACCAACAATGTGATTTTTACCTTACAATGTTGATATTGCTCAAAACTAATGGAATTCACTCCCAAATGGTGGTTTATGCTTAAATAACCCTTTTGTAAGCATAATAACACGTTTCCATTGAAAGTAACAGAAATATTCACATGTCAAGTTTTTATGTGTGCAAAATGCTTTTCAGAGCGAGAGAAGCACTTTTTGACCAACAATGTGATTCTGACCTTTCAATTTTGATATTGCTCAAAACTAATGGAATTCACTCCCAAATGGTGGTTTATGCTTAAATAATCCTTTTGTAAGCATAATAACACGTTTGAATTGAAAGAAACAGAAATATTCACATGTCAAGTTTTTATGCGTGCAAAATGCTTTTCAGAGCGAGAGAAGCACTTTTTGACCAACAATGTGATTTTTACCTTTCAATTTTGATATTGCTCAAAACTAATGGAATTCACTCCCAAATGGTGGTTTGTGCTTAAATAACCCTTTTGTAAGCATAATAACACGTTTCCATTGAAAGAAACAGAAATATTCACATGTCAAGTTTTTATGTGTGCAAAATGCTTTTCAGAGCGAGAGAAGCACTTTTTGACCAACAATGTGATTCTGACCTTTCAATTTTGATATTGCTCAAAACTAATGGAATTCACTCCCAAATGGTGGTTTATGCTTAAATAACCCTTTTGTAAGCATAATAACACGTTTCCATTGAAAGAAACAGAAATATTCACATGTCAAGTTTTTATGCGTGCAAAATGCTTTTCAGAGCGAGAGAAGCACTTTTTGACCAACAATGTGATTTTTACCTTTCAATTTTGATATTGCTCAAAACTAATGGAATTCACTCCCAAATGGTGGTTTATGCTTAAATAACCCTTTTGTAAGCATAATAACACGTTTCCATTGAAAGAAACAGAAATATTCACATGTCAAGTTTTTATGCGTGCAAAATGCTTTTCAGAGCGAGAGAAGCACTTTTTGACCAACAATGTGATTCTGACCTTTGAATGTTGATATTGCTCAAAACTAATGGAATTCACTCCCAAATGGTGGTTTATGCTTAAATAACCCATTTGTAACCATCAAAACACGTTTGAATTGAAAGAAACAGAAATATTCACTTGTCAAGTTTTTATGCGTGCAAAATGCTTTTCAGAGCGAGAGAAGCACTTTTAGACCAACAATGTGATTCTGACCTTTGAATGTTGATATTGCTCAAAACTAATGGAATTCACTCCCAAATGGTGGTTTATGCTTAAATAACCCTTTTGTAAGCATAATAACACGCTTCCATTGAAAGTAACCGAAATATTCACTTTTCTAGTTTTTATGTGTGCAAAATGCTTTTCAGAGCGAGAGAAGCACTTTTTGACCAACAATGTGATTCTGACCTTTCAATTTTGATATTGCTCAAAACTAATGGAATTCACTCCCAAATGGTGGTTTATGCTTAAATAACCCTTTTGTAAGCATAATAACACGTTTCCATTGAAAGAAACAGAAATATTCACATGTCAAGTTTTTATGCGTGCAAAATGCTTTTCAGAGCGAGAGAAGCACTTTTTGACCAACAATGTGATTCTGACCTTTCAATTTTGATATTGCTCAAAACTAATGGAATTCACTCCCAAATGGTGGTTTATGCTTAAATAACCCTTTTGTAAGCATAATAACACGTTTCCATTGAAAGAAACAGAAATATTCACATGTCAAGTTTTTATGTGTGCAAAATGCTTTTCAGAGCGAGAGAAGCACTTTTTGACCAACAATGTGATTTTTACCTTACAATGTTGATATTGCTCAAAACTAATGGAATTCACTCCCAAATGGTGGTTTATGCTTAAATAACCCTTTTGTAAGCATAATAACACGTTTCCATTGAAAGAAACAGAAATATTCACATGTCAAGTTTTTATGTGTGCAAAATGCTTTTCAGAGCGAGAGAAGCACTTTTTGACCAACAATGTGATTCTGACCTTTCAATTTTGATATTGCTCAAAACTAATGGAATTCACTCCCAAATGGTGGTTTATGCTTAAATAACCCTTTTGTAAGCATAATAACACGTTTCCATTGAAAGTAACAGAAATATTCACATGTCAAGTTTTTATGTGTGCAAAATGCTTTTCAGAGAGAGAGAAGCACTTTTTGACCAACAATTTGATTCTGACCTTTCAATTTTGATATTGCTCAAAACTAATGGAATTCACTCCCAAATGGTGGTTTATGCTTAAATAATCCTTTTGTAAGCATAATAACACGTTTGAATTGAAAGAAACAGAAATATTCACATGTCAAGTTTTTATGCGTGCAAAATGCTTTTCAGAGCGAGAGAAGCACTTTTTGACCAACAATGTGATTTTTACCTTTCAATTTTGATATTGCTCAAAACTAATGGAATTCACTCCCAAATGGTGGTTTGTGCTTAAATAACCCTTTTGTAAGCATAATAACACGTTTCCATTGAAAGAAACAGAAATATTCACATGTCAAGTTTTTATGTGTGCAAAATGCTTTTCAGAGCGAGAGAAGCACTTTTTGACCAACAATGTGATTCTGACCTTTCAATTTTGATATTGCTCAAAACTAATGGAATTCACTCCCAAATGGTGGTTTATGCTTAAATAACCCTTTTGTAAGCATAATAACACGTTTCCATTGAAAGAAACAGAAATATTCACATGTCAAGTTTTTATGCGTGCAAAATGCTTTTCAGAGCGAGAGAAGCACTTTTTGACCAACAATGTGATTCTGACCTTTGAATGTTGATATTGCTCAAAACTAATGGAATTCACTCCCAAATGGTGGTTTATGCTTAAATAACCCATTTGTAACCATCAAAACACGTTTGAATTGAAAGAAACAGAAATATTCACTTGTCAAGTTTTTATGCGTGCAAAATGCTTTTCAGAGCGAGAGAAGCACTTTTAGACCAACAATGTGATTCTGACCTTTGAATGTTGATATTGCTCAAAACTAATGGAATTCACTCCCAAATGGTGGTTTATGCTTAAATAACCCTTTTGTAAGCATAATAACACGTTTCCATTGAAAGAAACAGAAATATTCACATGTCAAGTTTTTATGCGTGCAAAATGCTTTTCAGAGCGAGAGAAGCACTTTTTGACCAACAATGTGATTCTGACCTTTCAATTTTGATATTGCTCAAAACTAATGGAATTCACTCCCAAATGGTGGTTTATGCTTAAATAATCCTTTTGTAAGCATAATAACACGTTTGAATTGAAAGAAACAGAAATATTCACATGTCAAGTTTTTATGCGTGCAAAATGCTTTTCAGAGCGAGAGAAGCACTTTTTGACCAACAATGTGATTTTTACCTTTCAATTTTGATATTGCTCAAAACTAATGGAATTCACTCCCAAATGGTGGTTTGTGCTTAAATAACCCTTTTGTAAGCATAATAACACGTTTCCATTGAAAGAAACAGAAATATTCACATGTCAAGTTTTTATGTGTGCAAAATGCTTTTCAGAGCGAGAGAAGCACTTTTTGACCAACAATGTGATTCTGACCTTTCAATTTTGA
Organism: Pollachius pollachius; assembly: GCF_949987615.1. NCBI lineage: Eukaryota > Metazoa > Chordata > Actinopteri > Gadiformes > Gadidae > Pollachius > Pollachius pollachius. The sequence continues at coordinate 47,042 of NW_027641433.1, forward strand.
TATTGCTCAAAACTAATGGAATTCACTCCCAAATGGTGGTTTATGCTTAAATAACCCTTTTGTAAGCATAATAACACGTTTCCATTGAAAGAAACAGAAATATTCACATGTCAAGTTTTTATGCGTGCAAAATGCTTTTCAGAGCGAGAGAAGCACTTTTTGACCAACAATGTGATTCTGACCTTTGAATGTTGATATTGCTCAAAACTAATGGAATTCACTCCCAAATGGTGGTTTATGCTTAAATAACCCATTTGTAACCATCAAAACACGTTTGAATTGAAAGAAACAGAAATATTCACTTGTCAAGTTTTTATGCGTGCAAAATGCTTTTCAGAGCGAGAGAAGCACTTTTAGACCAACAATGTGATTCTGACCTTTGAATGTTGATATTGCTCAAAACTAATGGAATTCACTCCCAAATGGTGGTTTATGCTTAAATAACCCTTTTGTAAGCATAATAACACGTTTCCATTGAAAGAAACAGAAATATTCACATGTCAAGTTTTTATGCGTGCAAAATGCTTTTCAGAGCGAGAGAAGCACTTTTTGACCAACAATGTGATTCTGACCTTTCAATTTTGATATTGCTCAAAACTAATGGAATTCACTCCCAAATGGTGGTTTATGCTTAAATAACCCTTTTGTAAGCATAATAACACGTTTCCATTGAAAGAAACAGAAATATTCACATGTCAAGTTTTTATGCGTGCAAAATGCTTTTCAGAGCGAGAGAAGCACTTTTTGACCAACAATGTGATTTTTACCTTTCAATTTTGATATTGCTCAAAACTAATGGAATTCACTCCCAAATGGTGGTTTATGCTTAAATAACCCTTTTGTAAGCATAATAACACGTTTCCATTGAAAGAAACAGAAATATTCACATGTCAAGTTTTTATGCGTGCAAAATGCTTTTCAGAGCGAGAGAAGCACTTTTTGACCAACAATGTGATTCTGACCTTTGAATGTTGATATTGCTCAAAACTAATGGAATTCACTCCCAAATGGTGGTTTATGCTTAAATAACCCTTTTGTAAGCATAATAACACGTTTCCATTGAAAGAAACAGAAATATTCACATGTCAAGTTTTTATGTGTGCAAAATGCTTTTCAGAGCGAGAGAAGCACTTTTTGACCAACAATGTGATTTTTACCTTACAATGTTGATATTGCTCAAAACTAATGGAATTCACTCCCAAATGGTGGTTTATGCTTAAATAACCCTTTTGTAAGCATAATAACACGTTTCCATTGAAAGTAACAGAAATATTCACGTTTCTAGTTTTTATGTGTGCAAAATGCTTTTCAGAGCGAGAGAAGCACTTTTTGACCAACAATGTGATTTTTACCTTACAATGTTGATATTGCTCAAAACTAATGGAATTCACTCCCAAATGGTGGTTTATGCTTAAATAACCCTTTTGTAAGCATAATAACACGTTTCCATTGAAAGAAACAGAAATATTCACATGTCAAGTTTTTATGCGTGCAAAATGCTTTTCAAAGCGAGAGAAGCACTTTTTGACCAACAATGTGATTTTTACCTTACAATGTTGATATTGCTCAAAACTAATGGAATTCACTCCCAAATGGTGGTTTATGCTTAAATAACCCTTTTGTAAGCATAATAACACGTTTCCATTGAAAGAAACAGAAATATTCACATGTCAAATTTTTATGTGTGCAAAATGCTTTTCAGAGGGAGAGAAGCACTTTTTGACCAACAATGTGATTCTGACCTTTCAATTTTGATATTGCTCAAAACTAATGGAATTCACTCCCAAATGGTGGTTTATGCTTAAATAACCCTTTTGTAAGCATAATAACACGTTTCCATTGAAAGAAACAGAAATATTCACATGTCAAGTTTTTATGCGTGCAAAATGCTTTTCAGAGCGAGAGAAGCACTTTTTGACCAACAATGTGACTCTGACCTTTCAATTTTGATGTTGCTCAAAACTAATGGAATTCACTCCCAAATGGTGGTTTATGCTTAAATAACCCTTTTGTAAGCATAATAACACGTTTCCATTGAAAGTAACAGAAATATTCACATGTCAAGTTTTTATGTGTGCAAAATGCTTTTCAGAGCGAGAGAAGCACTTTTTGACCAACAATGTGATTCTGACCTTTCAATTTTGATATTGCTCAAAACTAATGGAATTCACTCCCAAATGGTGGTTTATGCTTAAATAATCCTTTTGTAAGCATAATAACACGTTTGAATTGAAAGAAACAGAAATATTCACATGTCAAGTTTTTATGCGTGCAAAATGCTTTTCAGAGCGAGAGAAGCACTTTTTGACCAACAATGTGATTTTTACCTTTCAATTTTGATATTGCTCAAAACTAATGGAATTCACTCCCAAATGGTGGTTTGTGCTTAAATAACCCTTTTGTAAGCATAATAACACGTTTCCATTGAAAGAAACAGAAATATTCACATGTCAAGTTTTTATGTGTGCAAAATGCTTTTCAGAGCGAGAGAAGCACTTTTTGACCAACAATGTGATTCTGACCTTTCAATTTTGATATTGCTCAAAACTAATGGAATTCACTCCCAAATGGTGGTTTATGCTTAAATAACCCTTTTGTAAGCATAATAACACGTTTCCATTGAAAGAAACAGAAATATTCACATGTCAAGTTTTTATGCGTGCAAAATGCTTTTCAGAGCGAGAGAAGCACTTTTTGACCAACAATGTGATTTTTACCTTTCAATTTTGATATTGCTCAAAACTAATGGAATTCACTCCCAAATGGTGGTTTATGCTTAAATAACCCTTTTGTAAGCATAATAACACGTTTCCATTGAAAGAAACAGAAATATTCACATGTCAAATTTTTATGTGTGCAAAATGCTTTTCAGAGCGAGAGAAGCACTTTTTGACCAACAATGTGATTCTGACCTTTCAATTTTGATATTGCTCAAAACTAATGGAATTCACTCCCAAATGGTGGTTTATGCTTAAATAACCCTTTTGTAAGCATAATAACACGTTTCCATTGAAAGAAACAGAAATATTCACATGTCAAGTTTTTATGCGTGCAAAATGCTTTTCAGAGCGAGAGAAGCACTTTTTGACCAACAATGTGACTCTGACCTTTCAATTTTGATGTTGCTCAAAACTAATGGAATTCACTCCCAAATGGTGGTTTATGCTTAAATAACCCTTTTGTAAGCATAATAACACGTTTCCATTGAAAGTAACAGAAATATTCACATGTCAAGTTTTTATGTGTGCAAAATGCTTTTCAGAGCGAGAGAAGCACTTTTTGACCAACAATGTGATTCTGACCTTTCAATTTTGATATTGCTCAAAACTAATGGAATTCACTCCCAAATGGTGGTTTATGCTTAAATAATCCTTTTGTAAGCATAATAACACGTTTGAATTGAAAGAAACAGAAATATTCACATGTCAAGTTTTTATGCGTGCAAAATGCTTTTCAGAGCGAGAGAAGCACTTTTTGACCAACAATGTGATTTTTACCTTTCAATTTTGATATTGCTCAAAACTAATGGAATTCACTCCCAAATGGTGGTTTGTGCTTAAATAACCCTTTTGTAAGCATAATAACACGTTTCCATTGAAAGAAACAGAAATATTCACATGTCAAGTTTTTATGTGTGCAAAATGCTTTTCAGAGCGAGAGAAGCACTTTTTGACCAACAATGTGATTCTGACCTTTCAATTTTGATATTGCTCAAAACTAATGGAATTCACTCCCAAATGGTGGTTTATGCTTAAATAACCCTTTTGTAAGCATAATAACACGTTTCCATTGAAAGAAACAGAAATATTCACATGTCAAGTTTTTATGCGTGCAAAATGCTTTTCAGAGCGAGAGAAGCACTTTTTGACCAACAATGTGATTTTTACCTTTCAATTTTGATATTGCTCAAAACTAATGGAATTCACTCCCAAATGGTGGTTTATGCTTAAATAACCCTTTTGTAAGCATAATAACACGTTTCCATTGAAAGAAACAGAAATATTCACATGTCAAGTTTTTATGCGTGCAAAATGCTTTTCAGAGCGAGAGAAGCACTTTTTGACCAACAATGTGATTCTGACCTTTGAATGTTGATATTGCTCAAAACTAATGGAATTCACTCCCAAATGGTGGTTTATGCTTAAATAACCCATTTGTAACCATCAAAACACGTTTGAATTGAAAGAAACAGAAATATTCACTTGTCAAGTTTTTATGCGTGCAAAATGCTTTTCAGAGCGAGAGAAGCACTTTTAGACCAACAATGTGATTCTGACCTTTGAATGTTGATATTGCTCAAAACTAATGGAATTCACTCCCAAATGGTGGTTTGTGCTTAAATAACCCTTTTGTAAGCATAATAACACGTTTCCATTGAAAGTAACCGAAATATTCACTTTTCTAGTTTTTATGTGTGCAAAATGCTTTTCAGAGCGAGAGAAGCACTTTTTGACCAACAATGTGATTCTGACCTTTCAATTTTGATATTGCTCAAAACTAATGGAATTCACTCCCAAATGGTGGTTTATGCTTAAATAACCCTTTTGTAAGCATAATAACACGTTTCCATTGAAAGAAACAGAAATATTCACATGTCAAGTTTTTATGCGTGCAAAATGCTTTTCAGAGCGAGAGAAGCACTTTTTGACCAACAATGTGATTCTGACCTTTCAATTTTGATATTGCTCAAAACTAATGGAATTCACTCCCAAATGGTGGTTTATGCTTAAATAACCCTTTTGTAAGCATAATAACACGTTTCCATTGAAAGAAACAGAAATATTCACATGTCAAGTTTTTATGCGTGCAAAATGCTTTTCAGAGCGAGAGAAGCACTTTTTGACCAACAATGTGATTCTGACCTTTCAATTTTGATATTGCTCAAAACTAATGGAATTCACTCCCAAATGGTGGTTTATGCTTAAATAACCCTTTTGTAAGCATAATAACACGTTTCCATTGAAAGAAACAGAAATATTCACATGTCAAGTTTTTATGTGTGCAAAATGCTTTTCAGAGCGAGAGAAGCACTTTTTGACCAACAATGTGATTTTTACCTTACAATGTTGATATTGCTCAAAACTAATGGAATTCACTCCCAAATGGTGGTTTATGCTTAAATAACCCTTTTGTAAGCATAATAACACGTTTCCATTGAAAGAAACAGAAATATTCACATGTCAAGTTTTTATGTGTGCAAAATGCTTTTCAGAGCGAGAGAAGCACTTTTTGACCAACAATGTGATTCTGACCTTTCAATTTTGATATTGCTCAAAACTAATGGAATTCACTCCCAAATGGTGGTTTATGCTTAAATAACCCTTTTGTAAGCATAATAACACGTTTCCATTGAAAGTAACAGAAATATTCACATGTCAAGTTTTTATGTGTGCAAAATGCTTTTCAGAGAGAGAGAAGCACTTTTTGACCAACAATGTGATTCTGACCTTTCAATTTTGATATTGCTCAAAACTAATGGAATTCACTCCCAAATGGTGGTTTATGCTTAAATAATCCTTTTGTAAGCATAATAACACGTTTGAATTTAAAGAAACAGAAATATTCACATGTCAAGTTTTTATGCGTGCAAAATGCTTTTCAGAGCGAGAGAAGCACTTTTTGACCAACAATGTGATTTTTACCTTTCAATTTTGATATTGCTCAAAACTAATGGAATTCACTCCCAAATGGTGGTTTGTGCTTAAATAACCCTTTCGTAAGCATAATAACACGTTTCCATTGAAAGAAACAGAAATATTCACATGTCAAGTTTTTATGTGTGCAAAATGCTTTTCAGAGCGAGAGAAGCACTTTTTGACCAACAATGTGATTCTGACCTTTCAATTTTGATATTGCTCAAAACTAATGGAATTCACTCCCAAATGGTGGTTTATGCTTAAATAACCCTTTTGTAAGCATAATAACACGTTTCCATTGAAAGAAACAGAAATATTCACATGTCAAGTTTTTATGCGTGCAAAATGCTTTTCAGAGCGAGAGAAGCACTTTTTGACCAACAATGTGATTTTTACCTTTCAATTTTGATATTGCTCAAAACTAATGGAATTCACTCCCAAATGGTGGTTTATGCTTAAATAACCCTTTTGTAAGCATAATAACACGTTTCCATTGAAAGAAACAGAAATATTCACATGTCAAGTTTTTATGCGTGCAAAATGCTTTTCAGAGCGAGAGAAGCACTTTTTGACCAACAATGTGATTCTGACCTTTGAATGTTGATATTGCTCAAAACTAATGGAATTCACTCCCAAATGGTGGTTTATGCTTAAATAACCCATTTGTAACCATCAAAACACGTTTGAATTGAAAGAAACAGAAATATTCACTTGTCAAGTTTTTATGCGTGCAAAATGCTTTTCAGAGCGAGAGAAGCACTTTTAGACCAACAATGTGATTCTGACCTTTGAATGTTGATATTGCTCAAAACTAATGGAATTCACTCCCAAATGGTGGTTTATGCTTAAATAACCCTTTTGTAAGCATAATAACACGTTTCCATTGAAAGAAACAGAAATATTCACATGTCAAGTTTTTATGCGTGCAAAATGCTTTTCAGAGCGAGAGAAGCACTTTTTGACCAACAATGTGATTCTGACCTTTCAATTTTGATATTGCTCAAAACTAATGGAATTCACTCCCAAATGGTGGTTTATGCTTAAATAACCCTTTTGTAAGCATAATAACACGTTTCCATTGAAAGAAACAGAAATATTCACATGTCAAGTTTTTATGCGTGCAAAATGCTTTTCAGAGCGAGAGAAGCACTTTTTGACCAACAATGTGATTTTTACCTTTCAATTTTGATATTGCTCAAAACTAATGGAATTCACTCCCAAATGGTGGTTTATGCTTAAATAACCCTTTTGTAAGCATAATAACACGTTTCCATTGAAAGAAACAGAAATATTCACATGTCAAGTTTTTATGCGTGCAAAATGCTTTTCAGAGCGAGAGAAGCACTTTTTGACCAACAATGTGATTCTGACCTTTGAATGTTGATATTGCTCAAAACTAATGGAATTCACTCCCAAATGGTGGTTTATGCTTAAATAACCCATTTGTAACCATCAAAACACGTTTGAATTGAAAGAAACAGAAATATTCACTTGTCAAGTTTTTATGCGTGCAAAATGCTTTTCAGAGCGAGAGAAGCACTTTTAGACCAACAATGTGATTCTGACCTTTGAATGTTGATATTGCTCAAAACTAATGGAATTCACTCCCAAATGGTGGTTTATGCTTAAATAACCCTTTTGTAAGCATAATAACACGTTTCCATTGAAAGAAACAGAAATATTCACATGTCAAGTTTTTATGTGTGCAAAATGCTTTTCAAAGCGAGAGAAGCACTTTTTGACCAACAATGTGATTTTTACCTTACAATGTTGATATTGCTCAAAACTAATGGAATTCACTCCCAAATGGTGGTTTATGCTTAAATAACCCTTTTGTAAGCATAATAACACGTTTCCATTGAAAGTAACAGAAATATTCACATGTCAAGTTTTTATGTGTGCAAAATGCTTTTCAGAGCGAGAGAAGCACTTTTTGACCAACAATGTGATTCTGACCTTTCAATTTTGATATTGCTCAAAACTAATGGAATTCACTCCCAAATGGTGGTTTATGCTTAAATAACCCTTTTGTAAGCATAATAACACGTTTCCATTGAAAGAAACAGAAATATTCACATGTCAAGTTTTTATGTGTGCAAAATGCTTTTCAGAGCGAGAGAAGCACTTTTTGACCAACAATGTGATTTTTACCTTACAATGTTGATATTGCTCAAAACTAATGGAATTCACTCCCAAATGGTGGTTTATGCTTAAATAACCCTTTTGTAAGCATAATAACACGTTTCCATTGAAAGTAACAGAAATATTCACGTTTCTAGTTTTTATGTGTGCAAAATGCTTTTCAGAGCGAGAGAAGCACTTTTTGACCAACAATGTGATTTTTACCTTACAATGTTGATATTGCTCAAAACTAATGGAATTCACTCCCAAATGGTGGTTTATGCTTAAATAACCCTTTTGTAAGCATAATAACACGTTTCCATTGAAAGAAACAGAAATATTCACATGTCAAGTTTTTATGCGTGCAAAATGCTTTTCAAAGCGAGAGAAGCACTTTTTGACCAACAATGTGATTTTTACCTTACAATGTTGATATTGCTCAAAACTAATGGAATTCACTCCCAAATGGTGGTTTATGCTTAAATAACCCTTTTGTAAGCATAATAACACGTTTCCATTGAAAGAAACAGAAATATTCACATGTCAAATTTTTATGTGTGCAAAATGCTTTTCAGAGCGAGAGAAGCACTTTTTGACCAACAATGTGATTCTGACCTTTCAATTTTGATATTGCTCAAAACTAATGGAATTCACTCCCAAATGGTGGTTTATGCTTAAATAACCCTTTTGTAAGCATAATAACACGTTTCCATTGAAAGAAACAGAAATATTCACATGTCAAGTTTTTATGCGTGCAAAATGCTTTTCAGAGCGAGAGAAGCACTTTTTGACCAACAATGTGACTCTGACCTTTCAATTTTGATGTTGCTCAAAACTAATGGAATTCACTCCCAAATGGTGGTTTATGCTTAAATAACCCTTTTGTAAGCATAATAACACGTTTCCATTGAAAGTAACAGAAATATTCACATGTCAAGTTTTTATGCGTGCAAAATGCTTTTCAGAGCGAGAGAAGCACTTTTTGACCAACAATGTGATTTTTACCTTTCAATTTTGATATTGCTCAAAACTAATGGAATTCACTCCCAAATGGTGGTTTATGCTTAAATAACCCTTTTGTAAGCATAATAACACGTTTCCATTGAAAGAAACAGAAATATTCACATGTCAAGTTTTTATGCGTGCAAAATGCTTTTCAGAGCGAGAGAAGCACTTTTTGACCAACAATGTGATTCTGACCTTTGAATGTTGATATTGCTCAAAACTAATGGAATTCACTCCCAAATGGTGGTTTATGCTTAAATAACCCATTTGTAACCATCAAAACACGTTTGAATTGAAAGAAACAGAAATATTCACTTGTCAAGTTTTTATGCGTGCAAAATGCTTTTCAGAGCGAGAGAAGCACTTTTAGACCAACAATGTGATTCTGACCTTTGAATGTTGATATTGCTCAAAACTAATGGAATTCACTCCCAAATGGTGGTTTATGCTTAAATAACCCTTTTGTAAGCATAATAACACGTTTCCATTGAAAGAAACAGAAATATTCACATGTCAAGTTTTTATGCGTGCAAAATGCTTTTCAGAGCGAGAGAAGCACTTTTTGACCAACAATGTGATTCTGACCTTTCAATTTTGATATTGCTCAAAACTAATGGAATTCACTCCCAAATGGTGGTTTATGCTTAAATAACCCTTTTGTAAGCATAATAACACGTTTCCATTGAAAGAAACAGAAATATTCACATGTCAAGTTTTTATGCGTGCAAAATGCTTTTCAGAGCGAGAGAAGCACTTTTTGACCAACAATGTGATTTTTACCTTTCAATTTTGATATTGCTCAAAACTAATGGAATTCACTCCCAAATGGTGGTTTATGCTTAAATAACCCTTTTGTAAGCATAATAACACGTTTCCATTGAAAGAAACAGAAATATTCACATGTCAAGTTTTTATGCGTGCAAAATGCTTTTCAGAGCGAGAGAAGCACTTTTTGACCAACAATGTGATTCTGACCTTTGAATGTTGATATTGCTCAAAACTAATGGAATTCACTCCCAAATGGTGGTTTATGCTTAAATAACCCATTTGTAACCATCAAAACACGTTTGAATTGAAAGAAACAGAAATATTCACTTGTCAAGTTTTTATGCGTGCAAAATGCTTTTCAGAGCGAGAGAAGCACTTTTAGACCAACAATGTGATTCTGACCTTTGAATGTTGATATTGCTCAAAACTAATGGAATTCACTCCCAAATGGTGGTTTATGCTTAAATAACCCTTTTGTAAGCATAATAACACGTTTCCATTGAAAGAAACAGAAATATTCACATGTCAAGTTTTTATGAGTGCAAAATGCTTTTCAAAGCGAGAGAAGCACTTTTTGACCAACAATGTGATGACCTTTCAATTTTGATATTGCTCAAAACTAATGGAATTCACTCCCAAATGGTGGTTTATGCTTAAATAACCCTTTTGTAAGCATAATAACACGTTTCCATTGAAAGAAACAGAAATATTCACATGTCAAGTTTTTATGCGTGCAAAATGCTTTTCAGAGCGAGAGAAGCACTTTTTGACCAACAATGTGACTCTGACCTTTCAATTTTGATGTTGCTCAAACTAATGGAATTCACTCCCAAATGGTGGTTTATGCTTAAATAACCCTTTTGTAAGCATAATAACACGTTTCCATTGAAAGTAACAGAAATATTCACATGTCAAGTTTTTATGTGTGCAAAATGCTTTTCAGAGCGAGAGAAGCACTTTTTTGACCAACAATGTGATTCTGACCTTTCAATTTTGATATTGCTCAAAACTAATGGAATTCACTCCCAAATGGTGGTTTATGCTTAAATAATCCTTTTGTAAGCATAATAACACGTTTGAATTGAAAGAAACAGAAATATTCACATGTCAAGTTTTTATGCGTGCAAAATGCTTTTCAGAGCGAGAGAAGCACTTTTTGACCAACAATGTGATTTTTACCTTTCAATTTTGATATTGCTCAAAACTAATGGAATTCACTCCCAAATGGTGGTTTGTGCTTAAATAACCCTTTTGTAAGCATAATAACACGTTTCCATTGAAAGAAACAGAAATATTCACATGTCAAGTTTTTATGTGTGCAAAATGCTTTTCAGAGCGAGAGAAGCACTTTTTGACCAACAATGTGATTCTGACCTTTCAATTTTGATATTGCTCAAAACTAATGGAATTCACTCCCAAATGGTGGTTTATGCTTAAATAACCCTTTTGTAAGCATAATAACACGTTTCCATTGAAAGAAACAGAAATATTCACATGTCAAGTTTTTATGCGTGCAAAATGCTTTTCAGAGCGAGAGAAGCACTTTTTGACCAAACAATGTGATTTTTACCTTTCAATTTTGATATTGCTCAAAACTAATGGAATTCACTCCCAAATGGTGGTTTATGCTTAAATAACCCTTTTGTAAGCATAATAACACGTTTCCATTGAAAGAAACAGAAATATTTCACATGTCAAGTTTTTATGCGTGCAAAATGCTTTTCAGAGCGAGAGAAGCACTTTTTGACCAACAATGTGATTCTGACCTTTGAATGTTGATATTGCTCAAAACTAATGGAATTCACTCCCAAATGGTGGTTTATGCTTAAATAACCCATTTGTAACCATCAAAACACGTTTCCATTGAAAGAAACAGAAATATTCACTTGTCAAGTTTTTATGCGTGCAAAATGCTTTTCAGAGCGAGAGAAGCACTTTTAGACCAACAATGTGATTTTTACCTTACAATGTTGATATTGCTCAAAACTAATGGAATTCACTCCCAAATGGTGGTTTATGCTTAAATAACCCTTTTGTAAGCATAATAACACGTTTCCATTGAAAGTAACCGAAATATTCACGTTTCTAGTTTTTATGTGTGCAAAATGCTTTTCAGAGCGAGAGAAGCACTTTTTGACCAACAATGTGATTTTTACCTTACAATGTTGATATTGCTCAAAAACTAATGGAATTCACTCCCAAATGGTGGTTTATGCTTAAATAACCCTTTTGTAAGCATAATAACACGTTTCCATTGAAAGAAACAGAAATATTCACATGTCAAGTTTTTATGCGTGCAAAATGCTTTTCAGAGCGAGAGAAGCACTTTTTGACCAACAATGTGATTTTTACCTTACAATGTTGATATTGCTCAAAACTAATGGAATTCACTCCCAAATGGTGGTTTGTGCTTAAATAACCCTTTTGTAAGCATAATAACACGTTTCCATTGAAAGTAACAGAAATATTGACTTTTCTAGTTTTTATGTGTGCAAAATGCTTTTCGGAGCGAGAGAAGCACTTTTAGACCAACAATGTGATTCTGACCTTTGAATGTTGATATTGCTCAAAACTAATGGAATTCACTCCCAAATGGTGGTTTATGCTTAAATAACCCATTTGTAACCATCAAAACACGTTTGAATTGAAAGAAACAGAAATATTCACTTGTCAAGTTTTTATGCGTGCAAAATGCTTTTCAGAGCGAGAGAAGCACTTTTTGACCAACAATGTGATTCTGACCTTTCAATTTTGATATTGCTCAAAACTAATGGAATTCACTCCCAAATGGTGGTTTATGCTTAAATAACCCTTTTGTAAGCATAATAACACGTTTCCATTGAAAGAAACAGAAATATTCACATGTCAAGTTTTTATGTGTGCAAAATGCTTTTCAGAGCGAGAGAAGCACTTTTTGACCAACAATGTGATTCTGACCTTTCAATTTTGATATTGCTCAAAACTAATGGAATTCACTCCCAAATGGTGGTTTATGCTTAAATAACCCTTTTGTAAGCATAATAACACGTTTCCATTGAAAGAAACAGAAATATTCACATGTCAAGTTTTTATGCGTGCAAAATGCTTTTCAGAGCGAGAGAAGCACTTTTTGACCAACAATGTGACTCTGACCTTTCAATTTTGATGTTGCTCAAAACTAATGGAATTCACTCCCAAATGGTGGTTTATGCTTAAATAACCCTTTTGTAAGCATAATAACACGTTTCCATTGAAAGTAACAGAAATATTCACATGTCAAGTTTTTATGTGTGCAAAATGCTTTTCAGAGCGAGAGAAGCACTTTTTGACCAACAATGTGATTCTGACCTTTCAATTTTGATATTGCTCAAACTAATGGAATTCACTCCCAAATGGTGGTTTATGCTTAAATAATCCTTTTGTAAGCATAATAACACGTTTGAATTGAAAGAAACAGAAATATTCACATGTCAAGTTTTTATGCGTGCAAAATGCTTTTCAGAGCGAGAGAAGCACTTTTTGACCAACAATGTGATTCTGACCTTTGAATGTTGATATTGCTCAAAACTAATGGAATTCACTCCCAAATGGTGGTTTATGCTTAAATAACCCATTTGTAACCATCAAAACACGTTTGAATTGAAAGAAACAGAAATATTCACTTGTCAAGTTTTTATGCGTGCAAAATGCTTTTTCAGAGCGAGAGAAGCACTTTTAGACCAACAATGTGATTCTGACCTTTGAATGTTGATATTGCTCAAAACTAATGGAATTCACTCCCAAATGGTGGTTTATGCTTAAATAACCCTTTTGTAAGCATAATAACACGTTTCCATTGAAAGAAACAGAAATATTCACATGTCAAGTTTTTATGCGTGCAAAATGCTTTTCAGAGCGAGAGAAGCACTTTTTGACCAACAATGTGATTCTGACCTTTCAATTTTGATATTGCTCAAAACTAATGGAATTCACTCCCAAATGGTGGTTTATGCTTAAATAACCCTTTTGTAAGCATAATAACACGTTTCCATTGAAAGAAACAGAAATATTCACATGTCAAGTTTTTATGCGTGCAAAATGCTTTTCAGAGCGAGAGAAGCACTTTTTGACCAACAATGTGATTTTTACCTTTCAATTTTGATATTGCTCAAAACTAATGGAATTCACTCCCAAATGGTGGTTTATGCTTAAATAACCCTTTTGTAAGCATAATAACACGTTTCCATTGAAAGAAACAGAAATATTCACATGTCAAGTTTTTATGCGTGCAAAATGCTTTTCAGAGCGAGAGAAGCACTTTTTGACCAACAATGTGATTCTGACCTTTGAATGTTGATATTGCTCAAAACTAATGGAATTCACTCCCAAATGGTGGTTTATGCTTAAATAACCCATTTGTAACCATCAAAACACGTTTGAATTGAAAGAAACAGAAATATTCACTTGTCAAGTTTTTATGCGTGCAAAATGCTTTTCAGAGCGAGAGAAGCACTTTTAGACCAACAATGTGATTCTGACCTTTGAATGTTGATATTGCTCAAAACTAATGGAATTCACTCCCAAATGGTGGTTTATGCTTAAATAACCCTTTTGTAAGCATAATAACACGTTTCCATTGAAAGAAACAGAAATATTCACATGTCAAGTTTTTATGTGTGCAAAATGCTTTTCAAAGCGAGAGAAGCACTTTTTGACCAACAATGTGATTTTTACCTTACAATGTTGATATTGCTCAAAACTAATGGAATTCACTCCCAAATGGTGGTTTATGCTTAAATAACCCTTTTGTAAGCATAATAACACGTTTCCATTGAAAGTAACAGAAATATTCACATGTCAAGTTTTTATGTGTGCAAAATGCTTTTCAGAGCGAGAGAAGCACTTTTTGACCAACAATGTGATTCTGACCTTTCAATTTTGATATTGCTCAAAACTAATGGAATTCACTCCCAAATGGTGGTTTATGCTTAAATAACCCTTTTGTAAGCATAATAACACGTTTCCATTGAAAGAAACAGAAATATTCACATGTCAAGTTTTTATGTGTGCAAAATGCTTTTCAGAGCGAGAGAAGCACTTTTTGACCAACAATGTGATTTTTACCTTACAATGTTGATATTGCTCAAAACTAATGGAATTCACTCCCAAATGGTGGTTTATGCTTAAATAACCCTTTTGTAAGCATAATAACACGTTTCCATTGAAAGTAACAGAAATATTCACGTTTCTAGTTTTTATGTGTGCAAAATGCTTTTCAGAGCGAGAGAAGCACTTTTTGACCAACAATGTGATTTTTACCTTACAATGTTGATATTGCTCAAAACTAATGGAATTCACTCCCAAATGGTGGTTTATGCTTAAATAACCCTTTTGTAAGCATAATAACACGTTTCCATTGAAAGAAACAGAAATATTCACATGTCAAGTTTTTATGCGTGCAAAATGCTTTTCAAAGCGAGAGAAGCACTTTTTGACCAACAATGTGATTTTTACCTTACAATGTTGATATTGCTCAAAACTAATGGAATTCACTCCCAAATGGTGGTTTATGCTTAAATAACCCTTTTGTAAGCATAATAACACGTTTCCATTGAAAGAAACAGAAATATTCACATGTCAAGTTTTTATGCGTGCAAAATGCTTTTCAGAACGAGAGAAGCACTTTTTGACCAACAATGTGATTCTGACCTTTCAATTTTGCTGTTGCTCAAAACTAATGGAATTCACTCCCAAATGGTGGTTTATGCTTAAATAACCCTTTTGTAAGCATAATAACACGTTTCCATTGAAAGTAACAGAAATATTCACATGTCAAGTTTTTATGTGTGCAAAATGCTTTTCAGAGCGAGAGAAGCACTTTTTGACCAACAATGTGATTCTGACCTTTCAATTTTGATATTGCTCAAAACTAATGGAATTCACTCCCAAATGGTGGTTTATGCTTAAATAATCCTTTTGTAAGCATAATAACACGTTTGAATTGAAAGAAACAGAAATATTCACATGTCAAGTTTTTATGCGTGCAAAATGCTTTTCAGAGCGAGAGAAGCACTTTTTGACCAACAATGTGATTTTTACCTTTCAATTTTGATATTGCTCAAAACTAATGGAATTCACTCCCAAATGGTGGTTTGTGCTTAAATAACCCTTTTGTAAGCATAATAACACGTTTCCATTGAAAGAAACAGAAATATTCACATGTCAAGTTTTTATGTGTGCAAAATGCTTTTCAGAGCGAGAGAAGCACTTTTTGACCAACAATGTGATTCTGACCTTTCAATTTTGATATTGCTCAAAACTAATGGAATTCACTCCCAAATGGTGGTTTATGCTTAAATAACCCTTTTGTAAGCATAATAACACGTTTCCATTGAAAGAAACAGAAATATTCACATGTCAAGTTTTTATGCGTGCAAAATGCTTTTCAGAGCGAGAGAAGCACTTTTTGACCAACAATGTGATTTTTACCTTTCAATTTTGATATTGCTCAAAACTAATGGAATTCACTCCCAAATGGTGGTTTATGCTTAAATAACCCTTTTGTAAGCATAATAACACGTTTCCATTGAAAGAAACAGAAATATTCACATGTCAAGTTTTTATGCGTGCAAAATGCTTTTCAGAGCGAGAGAAGCACTTTTTGACCAACAATGTGATTCTGACCTTTGAATGTTGATATTGCTCAAAACTAATGGAATTCACTCCCAAATGGTGGTTTATGCTTAAATAACCCATTTGTAACCATCAAAACACGTTTCCATTGAAAGAAACAGAAATATTCACTTGTCAAGTTTTTATGCGTGCAAAATGCTTTTCAGAGCGAGAGAAGCACTTTTAGACCAACAATGTGATTTTTACCTTACAATGTTGATATTGCTCAAAACTAATGGAATTCACTCCCAAATGGTGGTTTATGCTTAAATAACCCTTTTGTAAGCATAATAACACGTTTCCATTGAAAGTAACCGAAATATTCACGTTTCTAGTTTTTATGTGTGCAAAATGCTTTTCAGAGCGAGAGAAGCACTTTTTGACCAACAATGTGATTTTTACCTTACAATGTTGATATTGCTCAAAACTAATGGAATTCACTCCCAAATGGTGGTTTATGCTTAAATAACCCTTTTGTAAGCATAATAACACGTTTCCATTGAAAGAAACAGAAATATTCACATGTCAAGTTTTTATGCGTGCAAAATGCTTTTCAGAGCGAGAGAAGCACTTTTTGACCAACAATGTGATTTTTACCTTACAATGTTGATATTGCTCAAAACTAATGGAATTCACTCCCAAATGGTGGTTTGTGCTTAAATAACCCTTTTGTAAGCATAATAACACGTTTCCATTGAAAGTAACAGAAATATTGACTTTTCTAGTTTTTATGTGTGCAAAATGCTTTTCGGAGCGAGAGAAGCACTTTTAGACCAACAATGTGATTCTGACCTTTGAATGTTGATATTGCTCAAAACTAATGGAATTCACTCCCAAATGGTGGTTTATGCTTAAATAACCCATTTGTAACCATCAAAACACGTTTGAATTGAAAGAAACAGAAATATTCACTTGTCAAGTTTTTATGCGTGCAAAATGCTTTTCAGAGCGAGAGAAGCACTTTTTGACCAACAATGTGATTCTGACCTTTCAATTTTGATATTGCTCAAAACTAATGGAATTCACTCCCAAATGGTGGTTTATGCTTAAATAACCCTTTTGTAAGCATAATAACACGTTTCCATTGAAAGAAACAGAAATATTCACATGTCAAGTTTTTATGTGTGCAAAATGCTTTTCAGAGCGAGAGAAGCACTTTTTGACCAACAATGTGATTCTGACCTTTCAATTTTGATATTGCTCAAAACTAATGGAATTCACTCCCAAATGGTGGTTTATGCTTAAATAACCCTTTTGTAAGCATAATAACACGTTTCCATTGAAAGAAACAGAAATATTCACATGTCAAGTTTTTATGCGTGCAAAATGCTTTTCAGAGCGAGAGAAGCACTTTTTGACCAACAATGTGACTCTGACCTTTCAATTTTGATGTTGCTCAAAACTAATGGAATTCACTCCCAAATGGTGGTTTATGCTTAAATAACCCTTTTGTAAGCATAATAACACGTTTCCATTGAAAGTAACAGAAATATTCACATGTCAAGTTTTTATGTGTGCAAAATGCTTTTCAGAGCGAGAGAAGCACTTTTTGACCAACAATGTGATTCTGACCTTTCAATTTTGATATTGCTCAAAACTAATGGAATTCACTCCCAAATGGTGGTTTATGCTTAAATAATCCTTTTGTAAGCATAATAACACGTTTGAATTGAAAGAAACAGAAATATTCACATGTCAAGTTTTTATGCGTGCAAAATGCTTTTCAGAGCGAGAGAAGCACTTTTTGACCAACAATGTGATTCTGACCTTTGAATGTTGATATTGCTCAAAACTAATGGAATTCACTCCCAAATGGTGGTTTATGCTTAAATAACCCATTTGTAACCATCAAAACACGTTTGAATTGAAAGAAACAGAAATATTCACTTGTCAAGTTTTTATGCGTGCAAAATGCTTTTCAGAGCGAGAGAAGCACTTTTAGACCAACAATGTGATTCTGACCTTTGAATGTTGATATTGCTCAAAACTAATGGAATTCACTCCCAAATGGTGGTTTATGCTTAAATAACCCTTTTGTAAGCATAATAACACGTTTCCATTGAAAGAAACAGAAATATTCACATGTCAAGTTTTTATGCGTGCAAAATGCTTTTCAGAGCGAGAGAAGCACTTTTTGACCAACAATGTGATTCTGACCTTTCAATTTTGATATTGCTCAAAACTAATGGAATTCACTCCCAAATGGTGGTTTATGCTTAAATAACCCTTTTGTAAGCATAATAACACGTTTCCATTGAAAGAAACAGAAATATTCACATGTCAAGTTTTTATGCGTGCAAAATGCTTTTCAGAGCGAGAGAAGCACTTTTTGACCAACAATGTGATTTTTACCTTTCAATTTTGATATTGCTCAAAACTAATGGAATTCACTCCCAAATGGTGGTTTATGCTTAAATAACCCTTTTGTAAGCATAATAACACGTTTCCATTGAAAGAAACAGAAATATTCACATGTCAAGTTTTTATGCGTGCAAAATGCTTTTCAGAGCGAGAGAAGCACTTTTTGACCAACAATGTGATTCTGACCTTTGAATGTTGATATTGCTCAAAACTAATGGAATTCACTCCCAAATGGTGGTTTATGCTTAAATAACCCATTTGTAACCATCAAAACACGTTTGAATTGAAAGAAACAGAAATATTCACTTGTCAAGTTTTTATGCGTGCAAAATGCTTTTCAGAGCGAGAGAAGCACTTTTAGACCAACAATGTGATTCTGACCTTTGAATGTTGATATTGCTCAAAACTAATGGAATTCACTCCCAAATGGTGGTTTATGCTTAAATAACCCTTTTGTAAGCATAATAACACGTTTCCATTGAAAGAAACAGAAATATTCACATGTCAAGTTTTTATGTGTGCAAAATGCTTTTCAAAGCGAGAGAAGCACTTTTTGACCAACAATGTGATTTTTACCTTACAATGTTGATATTGCTCAAAACTAATGGAATTCACTCCCAAATGGTGGTTTATGCTTAAATAACCCTTTTGTAAGCATAATAACACGTTTCCATTGAAAGTAACAGAAATATTCACATGTCAAGTTTTTATGTGTGCAAAATGCTTTTCAGAGCGAGAGAAGCACTTTTTGACCAACAATGTGATTCTGACCTTTCAATTTTGATATTGCTCAAAACTAATGGAATTCACTCCCAAATGGTGGTTTATGCTTAAATAACCCTTTTGTAAGCATAATAACACGTTTCCATTGAAAGAAACAGAAATATTCACATGTCAAGTTTTTATGTGTGCAAAATGCTTTTCAGAGCGAGAGAAGCACTTTTTGACCAACAATGTGATTTTTACCTTACAATGTTGATATTGCTCAAAACTAATGGAATTCACTCCCAAATGGTGGTTTATGCTTAAATAACCCTTTTGTAAGCATAATAACACGTTTCCATTGAAAGTAACAGAAATATTCACGTTTCTAGTTTTTATGTGTGCAAAATGCTTTTCAGAGCGAGAGAAGCACTTTTTGACCAACAATGTGATTTTTACCTTACAATGTTGATATTGCTCAAAACTAATGGAATTCACTCCCAAATGGTGGTTTATGCTTAAATAACCCTTTTGTAAGCATAATAACACGTTTCCATTGAAAGAAACAGAAATATTCACATGTCAAGTTTTTATGCGTGCAAAATGCTTTTCAAAGCGAGAGAAGCACTTTTTGACCAACAATGTGATTTTTACCTTACAATGTTGATATTGCTCAAAACTAATGGAATTCACTCCCAAATGGTGGTTTATGCTTAAATAACCCTTTTGTAAGCATAATAACACGTTTCCATTGAAAGAAACAGAAATATTCACATGTCAAATTTTTATGTGTGCAAAATGCTTTTCAGAGCGAGAGAAGCACTTTTTGACCAACAATGTGATTCTGACCTTTCAATTTTGATATTGCTCAAAACTAATGGAATTCACTCCCAAATGGTGGTTTATGCTTAAATAACCCTTTTGTAAGCATAATAACACGTTTCCATTGAAAGAAACAGAAATATTCACATGTCAAGTTTTTATGCGTGCAAAATGCTTTTCAGAGCGAGAGAAGCACTTTTTGACCAACAATGTGACTCTGACCTTTCAATTTTGATGTTGCTCAAAACTAATGGAATTCACTCCCAAATGGTGGTTTATGCTTAAATAACCCTTTTGTAAGCATAATAACACGTTTCCATTGAAAGTAACAGAAATATTCACATGTCAAGTTTTTATGTGTGCAAAATGCTTTTCAGAGCGAGAGAAGCACTTTTTGACCAACAATGTGATTCTGACCTTTCAATTTTGATATTGCTCAAAACTAATGGAATTCACTCCCAAATGGTGGTTTATGCTTAAATAATCCTTTTGTAAGCATAATAACACGTTTGAATTGAAAGAAACAGAAATATTCACATGTCAAGTTTTTATGCGTGCAAAATGCTTTTCAGAGCGAGAGAAGCACTTTTTGACCAACAATGTGATTTTTACCTTTCAATTTTGATATTGCTCAAAACTAATGGAATTCACTCCCAAATGGTGGTTTGTGCTTAAATAACCCTTTTGTAAGCATAATAACACGTTTCCATTGAAAGAAACAGAAATATTCACATGTCAAGTTTTTATGTGTGCAAAATGCTTTTCAGAGCGAGAGAAGCACTTTTTGACCAACAATGTGATTCTGACCTTTCAATTTTGATATTGCTCAAAACTAATGGAATTCACTCCCAAATGGTGGTTTATGCTTAAATAACCCTTTTGTAAGCATAATAACACGTTTCCATTGAAAGAAACAGAAATATTCACATGTCAAGTTTTTATGCGTGCAAAATGCTTTTCAGAGCGAGAGAAGCACTTTTTGACCAACAATGTGATTTTTACCTTTCAATTTTGATATTGCTCAAAACTAATGGAATTCACTCCCAAATGGTGGTTTATGCTTAAATAACCCTTTTGTAAGCATAATAACACGTTTCCATTGAAAGAAACAGAAATATTCACATGTCAAGTTTTTATGCGTGCAAAATGCTTTTCAGAGCGAGAGAAGCACTTTTTGACCAACAATGTGATTCTGACCTTTGAATGTTGATATTGCTCAAAACTAATGGAATTCACTCCCAAATGGTGGTTTATGCTTAAATAACCCATTTGTAACCATCAAAACACGTTTGAATTGAAAGAAACAGAAATATTCACTTGTCAAGTTTTTATGCGTGCAAAATGCTTTTCAGAGCGAGAGAAGCACTTTTAGACCAACAATGTGATTCTGACCTTTGAATGTTGATATTGCTCAAAACTAATGGAATTCACTCCCAAATGGTGGTTTATGCTTAAATAACCCTTTTGTAAGCATAATAACACGTTTCCATTGAAAGTAACCGAAATATTCACTTTTCTAGTTTTTATGTGTGCAAAATGCTTTTCAGAGCGAGAGAAGCACTTTTTGACCAACAATGTGATTCTGACCTTTCAATTTTGATATTGCTCAAAACTAATGGAATTCACTCCCAAATGGTGGTTTATGCTTAAATAACCCTTTTGTAAGCATAATAACACGTTTCCATTGAAAGAAACAGAAATATTCACATGTCAAGTTTTTATGCGTGCAAAATGCTTTTCAGAGCGAGAGAAGCACTTTTTGACCAACAATGTGATTCTGACCTTTCAATTTTGATATTGCTCAAAACTAATGGAATTCACTCCCAAATGGTGGTTTATGCTTAAATAACCCTTTTGTAAGCATAATAACACGTTTCCATTGAAAGAAACAGAAATATTCACATGTCAAGTTTTTATGTGTGCAAAATGCTTTTCAGAGCGAGAGAAGCACTTTTTGACCAACAATGTGATTCTGACCTTTCAATTTTGATATTGCTCAAAACTAATGGAATTCACTCCCAAATGGTGGTTTATGCTTAAATAACCCTTTTGTAAGCATAATAACACGTTTCCATTGAAAGTAACAGAAATATTCACATGTCAAGTTTTTATGTGTGCAAAATGCTTTTCAGAGAGAGAGAAGCACTTTTTGACCAACAATGTGATTTTTACCTTACAATGTTGATATTGCTCAAAACTAATGGAATTCACTCCCAAATGGTGGTTTATGCTTAAATAACCCTTTTGTAAGCATAATAACACGTTTCCATTGAAAGTAACAGAAATATTCACATGTCAAATTTTTATGTGTGCAAAATGCTTTTCAGAGCGAGAGAAGCACTTTTTGACCAACAATGTGATTCTGACCTTTCAATTTTGATATTGCTCAAAACTAATGGAATTCACTCCCAAATGGTGGTTTATGCTTAAATAACCCTTTTGTAAGCATAATAACACGTTTCCATTGAAAGAAACAGAAATATTCACATGTCAAGTTTTTATGCGTGCAAAATGCTTTTCAGAGCGAGAGAAGCACTTTTTGACCAACAATGTGACTCTGACCTTTCAATTTTGATGTTGCTCAAAACTAATGGAATTCACTCCCAAATGGTGGTTTATGCTTAAATAACCCTTTTGTAAGCATAATAACACGTTTCCATTGAAAGTAACAGAAATATTCACATGTCAAGTTTTTATGCGTGCAAAATGCTTTTCAGAGCGAGAGAAGCACTTTTTGACCAACAATGTGATTTTTACCTTTCAATTTTGATATTGCTCAAAACTAATGGAATTCACTCCCAAATGGTGGTTTGTGCTTAAATAACCCTTTTGTAAGCATAATAACACGTTTCCATTGAAAGAAACAGAAATATTCACATGTCAAGTTTTTATGTGTGCAAAATGCTTTTCAGAGCGAGAGAAGCACTTTTTGACCAACAATGTGATTCTGACCTTTCAATTTTGATATTGCTCAAAACTAATGGAATTCACTCCCAAATGGTGGTTTATGCTTAAATAACCCTTTTGTAAGCATAATAACACGTTTCCATTGAAAGAAACAGAAATATTCACATGTCAAGTTTTTATGCGTGCAAAATGCTTTTCAGAGCGAGAGAAGCACTTTTTGACCAACAATGTGATTTTTACCTTTCAATTTTGATATTGCTCAAAACTAATGGAATTCACTCCCAAATGGTGGTTTATGCTTAAATAACCCTTTTGTAAGCATAATAACACGTTTCCATTGAAAGAAACAGAAATATTCACATGTCAAGTTTTTATGCGTGCAAAATGCTTTTCAGAGCGAGAGAAGCACTTTTTGACCAACAATGTGATTCTGACCTTTGAATGTTGATATTGCTCAAAACTAATGGAATTCACTCCCAAATGGTGGTTTATGCTTAAATAACCCATTTGTAACCATCAAAACACGTTTGAATTGAAAGAAACAGAAATATTCACTTGTCAAGTTTTTATGCGTGCAAAATGCTTTTCAGAGCGAGAGAAGCACTTTTAGACCAACAATATGATTCTGACCTTTGAATGTTGATATTGCTCAAAACTAATGGAATTCACTCCCAAATGGTGGTTTATGCTTAAATAACCCTTTTGTAAGCATAATAACACGTTTCCATTGAAAGTAACCGAAATATTCACTTTTCTAGTTTTTATGTGTGCAAAATGCTTTTCAGAGCGAGAGAAGCACTTTTTGACCAACAATGTGATTCTGACCTTACAATGTTGATATTGCTCAAAACTAATGGAATTCACTCCCAAATGGTGGTTTATGCTTAAATAACCCATTTGTAACCATCAAAACACGTTTGAATTGAAAGAAACAGAAATATTCACTTGTCAAGTTTTTATGCGTGCAAAATGCTTTTCAGAGCGAGAGAAGCACTTTTAGACCAACAATGTGATTCTGACCTTTGAATGTTGATATTGCTCAAAACTAATGGAATTCACTCCCAAATGGTGGTTTATGCTTAAATAACCCTTTTGTAAGCATAATAACACGTTTGAATTGAAAGAAACAGAAATATTCACTTGTCAAGTTTTTATGCGTGCAAAATGCTTTTCAGAGCGAGAGAAGCACTTTTTGACCAACAATGCGATTCTAACCTTACAATGTTGATATTGCTCAAAACTAATGGAATTCACTCCCAAATGGTGGTTTATGCTTAAATAACCCATTTGTAACCATCAAAACACGTTTGAATTGAAAGAAACAGAAATATTCACTTGTCAAGTTTTTATGCGTGCAAAATGCTTTTCAGAGCGAGAGAAGCACTTTTTGATCAACAATGTGATTCTAGCCTTACAATGTTGATATTGCTCAAAACTAATGGAATTCACTCCCAAATGGTGGTTTATGCTTAAATAACCCTTTTGTAAGCATAATAACACGTTTCCATTGAAAGTAACCGAAATATTCACTTTTCTAGTTTTTATGTGTGCAAAATGCTTTTCAGAGCGAGAGAAGCACTTTTTGACCAACAATGTGATTCTGACCTTACAATGTTGATATTGCTCAAAACTAATGGAATTCACTCCCAAATGGTGGTTTATGCTTAAATAACCCATTTGTAACCATCAAAACACGTTTGAATTGAAAGAAACAGAAATATTCACTTGTCAAGTTTTTATGCGTGCAAAATGCTTTTCAGAGCGAGAGAAGCACTTTTAGACCAACAATGTGATTCTGACCTTTGAATGTTGATATTGCTCAAAACTAATGGAATTCACTCCCAAATGGTGGTTTATGCTTAAATAACCCATTTGTAACCATCAAAACACGTTTGAATTGAAAGTAACAGAAATATTCACTTTTCTAGTTTTTATGTGTGCAAAATGCTTTTCAGAGCGAGAGAAGCACTTTTTGACCAACAATGTGATTCTGACCTTTGAATGTTGATATTGCTCAAAACTAATGGAATTCACTCCCAAATGGTGGTTTATGCTTAAATAACCCTTTTGTAAGCATAATAACACGTTTCCATTGAAAGTAACAGAAATATTCACTTTTCTAGTTTTTATGTGTGCAAAATGCTTTTCAGAGCGAGAGAAGCACTTTTAGACCAACAATGTGATTCTGACCTTTGAATGTTGATATTGCTCAAAACTAATGGAATTCACTCCCAAATGGTGGTTTATGCTTAAATAACCCTTTTGTAAGCATAATAACACGTTTGAACTGAAAGAAACAGAAATATTCACTTTTCTAGTTTTTATGTGTGCAAAATGCTTTTCAGAGCGAGAGAAGCACTTTTTGACCAACAATGTGATTCTGACCTTTGAATGTTGATATTGCTCAAAACTAATGGAATTCACTCCCAAATGGTGGTTTATGCTTAAATAACCCTTTTGTAAGCATAATAACACGTTTCCATTGAAAGTAACAGAAATATTGACTTTTCTAGTTTTTATGTGTGCAAAATGCTTTTCAGAGCGAGAGAGGCACTTTTAGACCAACAATGTGATTCTGACCTTTGAATGTTGATATTGCTCAAAACTAATGGAATTCACTCCCAAATGGTGGTTTATGCTTAAATAACCCATTTGTAACCATCAAAACACGTTTGAATTGAAAGAAACAGAAATATTCACTTGTCAAGTTTTTATGCGTGCAAAATGCTTTTCAGAGCGAGAGAAGCACTTTTAGACCAACAATGTGATTCTGACCTTTGAATGTTGATATTGCTCAAAACTAATGGAATTCACTCCCAAATGGTGGTTTATGCTTAAATAACCCATTTGTAACCATCAAAACACGTTTGAATTGAAAGAAACAGAAATATTCACTTGTCAAGTTTTTATGCGTGCAAAATGCTTTTCAGAGCGAGAGAAGCACTTTTTGACCAACAATGCGATTCTAACCTTACAATGTTGATATTGCTCAAAACTAATGGAATTCACTCCCAAATGGTGGTTTATGCTTAAATAACCCATTTGTAACCATCAAAACACGTTTGAATTGAAAGAAACAGAAATATTCACTTGTCAAGTTTTTATGCGTGCAAAATGCTTTTCAGAGCGAGAGAAGCACTTTTTGACCAACAATGTGATTCTAACCTTAAAATGTTGATATTGCTCAAAACTAATGGAATTCACTCCCAAATGGTGGTTTATGCTTAAATAACCCTTTTGTAAGCATAATAACACGTTTCCATTGAAAGTAACCGAAATATTCACTTTTCTAGTTTTTATGTGTGCAAAATGCTTTTCAGAGCGAGAGAAGCACTTTTTGACCAACAATGTGATTCTGACCTTACAATGTTGATATTGCTCAAAACTAATGGAATTCACTCCCAAATGGTGGTTTATGCTTAAATAACCCATTTGTAACCATCAAAACACGTTTGAATTGAAAGAAACAGAAATATTCACTTGTCAAGTTTTTATGCGTGCAAAATGCTTTTCAGAGCGAGAGAAGCACTTTTTGACCAACAATGTGATTCTAACCTTAAAATGTTGATATTGCTCAAAACTAATGGAATTCACTCCCAAATGGTGGTTTATGCTTAAATAACCCTTTTGTAAGCATAATAACACGTTTCCATTGAAAGTAACCGAAATATTCACTTTTCTAGTTTTTATGTGTGCAAAATGCTTTTCAGAGCGAGAGAAGCACTTTTTGACCAACAATGTGATTCTGACCTTACAATGTTGATATTGCTCAAAACTAATGGAATTCACTCCCAAATGGTGGTTTATGCTTAAATAACCCATTTGTAACCATCAAAACACGTTTGAATTGAAAGAAACAGAAATATTCACTTGTCAAGTTTTTATGCGTGCAAAATGCTTTTCAGAGCGAGAGAAGCACTTTTAGACCAACAATGTGATTCTGACCTTTGAATGTTGATATTGCTCAAAACTAATGGAATTCACTCCCAAATGGTGGTTTATGCTTAAATAACCATTTTGTAAGCATAATAACACGTTTGCATTGACATGAACAGAACTATTCACTTTTCTAGTTTTTATGTGTGCAAAATGCTTTTCAGAGCGAGAGAAGCACTTTTTGACCAACAATGTGATTCTGACCTTACAATGTTGATATTGCTCAAAACTAATGGAATTCACTCCCAAATGGTGGTTTATGCTTAAATAACCCTTTTGTAAGCATAATAACACGTTTCCATTGAAAGTAACAGAAATATTGACTTTTCTAGTTTTTATGTGTGCAAAATGCTTTTCGGAGCGAGAGAAGCACTTTTAGACCAACAATGTGATTCTGACCTTTGAATGTTGATATTGCTCAAAACTAATGGAATTCACTCCCAAATGGTGGTTTATGCTTAAATAACCCTTTTGTAAGCATAATAACACGTTTCCATTGAAAGTAACAGAAATATTCACTTTTCTAGTTTTTATGTGTGCAAAATGCTTTTCAGAGCGAGAGAAGCACTTTTAGACCAACAATGTGATTCTGACCTTTGAATGTTGATATTGCTCAAAACTAATGGAATTCACTCCCAAATGGTGGTTTATGCTTAAATAACCCTTTTGTAAGCATAATAACACGTTTCCATTGAAAGTAACAGAACTATTCACTTTTCTAGTTTTTATGTGTGCAAAATGCTTTTCAGAGCGAGAGAAGCACTTTTTGACCAACAATGTGATTCTGACCTTTGAATGTTGATATTGCTCAAAACTAATGGAATTCACTCCCAAATGGTGGTTTATGCTTAAATAACCCTTTTGTAAGCATAATAACACGTTTGAACTGAAAGAAACAGAAATATTCACTTGTCAAGTTTTTATGCGTGCAAAATGCTTTTCAGAGCGAGAGAAGCACTTTTAGACCAACAATGTGATTCTGACCTTTGAATGTTGATATTGCTCAAAACTAATGGAATTCACTCCCAAATGGTGGTTTATGCTTAAATAACCCTTTTGTAAGCATAATAACACGTTTGCATTGACATGAACAGAACTATTCACTTTTCTAGTTTTTATGTGTGCAAAATGCTTTTCAGAGCGAGAGAAGCACTTTTTGACCAACAATGTGATTCTGACCTTTGAATGTTGATATTGCTCAAAACTAATGGAATTCACTCCCAAATGGTGGTTTATGCTTAAATAACCCTTTTGTAAGCATAATAACACGTTTCCATTGAAAGTAACAGAAATATTGACTTTTCTAGTTTTTATGTGTGCAAAATGCTTTTCAGAGCGAGAGAAGCACTTTTAGACCAACAATGTGATTCTGACCTTTGAATGTTGATATTGCTCAAAACTAATGGAATTCACTCCCAAATGGTGGTTTATGCTTAAATAACCCATTTGTAACCATCAAAACACGTTTGAATTGAAAGAAACAGAAATATTCACTTGTCAAGTTTTTATGCGTGCAAAATGCTTTTCAGAGCGAGAGAAGCACTTTTAGACCAACAATGTGATTCTGACCTTTGAATGTTGATATTGCTCAAAACTAATGGAATTCACTCCCAAATGGTGGTTTATGCTTAAATAACCCATTTGTAACCATCAAAACACGTTTGAATTGAAAGAAACAGAAATATTCACTTGTCAAGTTTTTATGCGTGCAAAATGCTTTTCAGAGCGAGAGAAGCACTTTTTGACCAACAATGCGATTCTAACCTTACAATGTTGATATTGCTCAAAACTAATGGAATTCACTCCCAAATGGTGGTTTATGCTTAAATAACCCATTTGTAACCATCAAAACACGTTTGAATTGAAAGAAACAGAAATATTCACTTGTCAAGTTTTTATGCGTGCAAAATGCTTTTCAGAGCGAGAGAAGCACTTTTTGACCAACAATGTGATTCTAACCTTAAAATGTTGATATTGCTCAAAACTAATGGAATTCACTCCCAAATGGTGGTTTATGCTTAAATAACCCTTTTGTAAGCATAATAACACGTTTCCATTGAAAGTAACCGAAATATACACTTTTCTAGTTTTTATGTGTGCAAAATGCTTTTCAGAGCGAGAGAAGCACTTTTTGACCAACAATGTGATTC
Source organism: Pollachius pollachius (assembly GCF_949987615.1). Lineage (NCBI taxonomy): Eukaryota > Metazoa > Chordata > Actinopteri > Gadiformes > Gadidae > Pollachius > Pollachius pollachius. The sequence continues at coordinate 76,080 of NW_027641433.1, forward strand.
TGACCTTACAATGTTGATATTGCTCAAAACTAATGGAATTCACTCCCAAATGGTGGTTTATGCTTAAATAACCCATTTGTAACCATCAAAACACGTTTGAATTGAAAGAAACAGAAATATTCACTTGTCAAGTTTTTATGCGTGCAAAATGCTTTTCAGAGTGAGAGAAGCACTTTTTGACCAACAATGTGATTCTAACCTTAAAATGTTGATATTGCTCAAAACTAATGGAATTCACTCCCAAATGGTGGTTTATGCTTAAATAACCCTTTTGTAAGCATAATAACACGTTTCCATTGAAAGTAACCGAAATATTCACTTTTCTAGTTTTTATGTGTGCAAAATGCTTTTCAGAGCGAGAGAAGCACTTTTTGACCAACAATGTGATTCTGACCTTACAATGTTGATATTGCTCAAAACTAATGGAATTCACTCCCAAATGGTGGTTTATGCTTAAATAACCCATTTGTAACCATCAAAACACGTTTGAATTGAAAGAAACAGAAATATTCACTTGTCAAGTTTTTATGCGTGCAAAATGCTTTTCAGAGCGAGAGAAGCACTTTTAGACCAACAATGTGATTCTGACCTTTGAATGTTGATATTGCTCAAAACTAATGGAATTCACTCCCAAATGGTGGTTTATGCTTAAATAACCATTTTGTAAGCATAATAACACGTTTGCATTGACATGAACAGAACTATTCACTTTTCTAGTTTTTATGTGTGCAAAATGCTTTTCAGAGCGAGAGAAGCACTTTTTGACCAACAATGTGATTCTGACCTTACAATGTTGATATTGCTCAAAACTAATGGAATTCACTCCCAAATGGTGGTTTATGCTTAAATAACCCTTTTGTAAGCATAATAACACGTTTCCATTGAAAGTAACAGAAATATTGACTTTTCTAGTTTTTATGTGTGCAAAATGCTTTTCGGAGCGAGAGAAGCACTTTTAGACCAACAATGTGATTCTGACCTTTGAATGTTGATATTGCTCAAAACTAATGGAATTCACTCCCAAATGGTGGTTTATGCTTAAATAACCCTTTTGTAAGCATAATAACACGTTTCCATTGAAAGTAACAGAAATATTCACTTTTCTAGTTTTTATGTGTGCAAAATGCTTTTCAGAGCGAGAGAAGCACTTTTAGACCAACAATGTGATTCTGACCTTTGAATGTTGATATTGCTCAAAACTAATGGAATTCACTCCCAAATGGTGGTTTATGCTTAAATAACCCTTTTGTAAGCATAATAACACGTTTGCATTGACATGAACAGAACTATTCACTTTTCTAGTTTTTATGTGTGCAAAATGCTTTTCAGAGCGAGAGAAGCACTTTTTGACCAACAATGTGATTCTGACCTTTGAATGTTGATATTGCTCAAAACTAATGGAATTCACTCCCAAATGGTGGTTTATGCTTAAATAACCCTTTTGTAAGCATAATAACACGTTTGAACTGAAAGAAACAGAAATATTCACTTGTCAAGTTTTTATGCGTGCAAAATGCTTTTCAGAGCGAGAGAAGCACTTTTAGACCAACAATGTGATTCTGACCTTTGAATGTTGATATTGCTCAAAACTAATGGAATTCACTCCCAAATGGTGGTTTATGCTTAAATAACCCTTTTGTAAGCATAATAACACGTTTGCATTGACATGAACAGAACTATTCACTTTTCTAGTTTTTATGTGTGCAAAATGCTTTTCAGAGCGAGAGAAGCACTTTTTGACCAACAATGTGATTCTGACCTTTGAATGTTGATATTGCTCAAAACTAATGGAATTCACTCCCAAATGGTGGTTTATGCTTAAATAACCCTTTTGTAAGCATAATAACACGTTTCCATTGAAAGTAACAGAAATATTGACTTTTCTAGTTTTTATGTGTGCAAAATGCTTTTCAGAGCGAGAGAAGCACTTTTAGACCAACAATGTGATTCTGACCTTTGAATGTTGATATTGCTCAAAACTAATGGAATTCACTCCCAAATGGTGGTTTATGCTTAAATAACCCATTTGTAACCATCAAAACACGTTTGAATTGAAAGAAACAGAAATATTCACTTGTCAAGTTTTTATGCGTGCAAAATGCTTTTCAGAGCGAGAGAAGCACTTTTAGACCAACAATGTGATTCTGACCTTTGAATGTTGATATTGCTCAAAACTAATGGAATTCACTCCCAAATGGTGGTTTATGCTTAAATAACCCATTTGTAACCATCAAAACACGTTTGAATTGAAAGAAACAGAAATATTCACTTGACAAGTTTTTATGCGTGCAAAATGCTTTTCAGAGCGAGAGAAGCACTTTTTGACCAACAATGCGATTCTAACCTTACAATGTTGATATTGCTCAAAACTAATGGAATTCACTCCCAAATGGTGGTTTATGCTTAAATAACCCATTTGTAACCATCAAAACACGTTTGAATTGAAAGAAACAGAAATATTCACTTGTCAAGTTTTTATGCGTGCAAAATGCTTTTCAGAGCGAGAGAAGCACTTTTTGACCAACAATGTGATTCTAGCCTTACAATGTTGATATTGCTCAAAACTAATGGAATTCACTCCCAAATGGTGGTTTATGCTTAAATAACCCTTTTGTAAGCATAATAACACGTTTCCATTGAAAGTAACCGAAATATTCACTTTTCTAGTTTTTATGTGTGCAAAATGCTTTTCAGAGCGAGAGAAGCACTTTTTGACCAACAATGTGATTCTGACCTTACAATGTTGATATTGCTCAAAACTAATGGAATTCACTCCCAAATGGTGGTTTATGCTTAAATAACCCATTTGTAACCATCAAAACACGTTTGAATTGAAAGAAACAGAAATATTCACTTGTCAAGTTTTTATGCGTGCAAAATGCTTTTCAGAGCGAGAGAAGCACTTTTAGACCAACAATGTGATTCTGACCTTTGAATGTTGATATTGCTCAAAACTAATGGAATTCACTCCCAAATGGTGGTTTATGCTTAAATAACCCTTTTGTAAGCATAATAACACGTTTGAATTGAAAGAAACAGAAATATTCACTTGTCAAGTTTTTATGCGTGCAAAATGCTTTTCAGAGCGAGAGAAGCACTTTTTGACCAACAATGCGATTCTAACCTTACAATGTTGATATTGCTCAAAACTAATGGAATTCACTCCCAAATGGTGGTTTATGCTTAAATAACCCATTTGTAACCATCAAAACACGTTTGAATTGAAAGAAACAGAAATATTCACTTGTCAAGTTTTTATGCGTGCAAAATGCTTTTCAGAGCGAGAGAAGCACTTTTTGATCAACAATGTGATTCTAGCCTTACAATGTTGATATTGCTCAAAACTAATGGAATTCACTCCCAAATGGTGGTTTATGCTTAAATAACCCTTTTGTAAGCATAATAACACGTTTCCATTGAAAGTAACCGAAATATTCACTTTTCTAGTTTTTATGTGTGCAAAATGCTTTTCAGAGCGAGAGAAGCACTTTTTGACCAACAATGTGATTCTGACCTTACAATGTTGATATTGCTCAAAACTAATGGAATTCACTCCCAAATGGTGGTTTATGCTTAAATAACCCATTTGTAACCATCAAAACACGTTTGAATTGAAAGAAACAGAAATATTCACTTGTCAAGTTTTTATGCGTGCAAAATGCTTTTCAGAGCGAGAGAAGCACTTTTAGACCAACAATGTGATTCTGACCTTTGAATGTTGATATTGCTCAAAACTAATGGAATTCACTCCCAAATGGTGGTTTATGCTTAAATAACCCATTTGTAACCATCAAAACACGTTTGAATTGAAAGTAACAGAAATATTCACTTTTCTAGTTTTTATGTGTGCAAAATGCTTTTCAGAGCGAGAGAAGCACTTTTTGACCAACAATGTGATTCTGACCTTTCAATGTTGATATTGCTCAAAACTAATGGAATTCACTCCCAAATGGTGGTTTATGCTTAAATAACCCTTTTGTAAGCATAATAACACGTTTCCATTGAAAGTAACAGAAATATTCACTTTTCTAGTTTTTATGTGTGCAAAATGCTTTTCAGAGCGAGAGAAGCACTTTTAGACCAACAATGTGATTCTGACCTTTGAATGTTGATATTGCTCAAAACTAATGGAATTCACTCCCAAATGGTGGTTTATGCTTAAATAACCCTTTTGTAAGCATAATAACACGTTTGAACTGAAAGAAACAGAAATATTCACTTTTCTAGTTTTTATGTGTGCAAAATGCTTTTCAGAGCGAGAGAAGCACTTTTTGACCAACAATGTGATTCTGACCTTTGAATGTTGATATTGCTCAAAACTAATGGAATTCACTCCCAAATGGTGGTTTATGCTTAAATAACCCTTTTGTAAGCATAATAACACGTTTCCATTGAAAGTAACAGAAATATTGACTTTTCTAGTTTTTATGTGTGCAAAATGCTTTTCAGAGCGAGAGAAGCACTTTTAGACCAACAATGTGATTCTGACCTTTGAATGTTGATATTGCTCAAAACTAATGGAATTCACTCCCAAATGGTGGTTTATGCTTAAATAACCCATTTGTAACCATCAAAACACGTTTGAATTGAAAGAAACAGAAATATTCACTTGTCAAGTTTTTATGCGTGCAAAATGCTTTTCAGAGCGAGAGAAGCACTTTTAGACCAACAATGTGATTCTGACCTTTGAATGTTGATATTGCTCAAAACTAATGGAATTCACTCCCAAATGGTGGTTTATGCTTAAATAACCCTTTTGTAAGCATAATAACACGTTTCCATTGAAAGTAACCGAAATATTCACTTTTCTAGTTTTTATGTGTGCAAAATGCTTTTCAGAGCGAGAGAAGCACTTTTTGACCAACAATGTGATTCTGACCTTACAATGTTGATATTGCTCAAAACTAATGGAATTCACTCCCAAATGGTGGTTTATGCTTAAATAACCCATTTGTAACCATCAAAACACGTTTGAATTGAAAGAAACAGAAATATTCACTTGTCAAGTTTTTATGCGTGCAAAATGCTTTTCAGAGCGAGAGAAGCACTTTTTGACCAACAATGTGATTCTAACCTTAAAATGTTGATATTGCTCAAAACTAATGGAATTCACTCCCAAATGGTGGTTTATGCTTAAATAACCCTTTTGTAAGCATAATAACACGTTTCCATTGAAAGTAACCGAAATATTCACTTTTCTAGTTTTTATGTGTGCAAAATGCTTTTCAGAGCGAGAGAAGCACTTTTTGACCAACAATGTGATTCTGACCTTACAATGTTGATATTGCTCAAAACTAATGGAATTCACTCCCAAATGGTGGTTTATGCTTAAATAACCCATTTGTAACCATCAAAACACGTTTGAATTGAAAGAAACAGAAATATTCACTTGTCAAGTTTTTATGCGTGCAAAATGCTTTTCAGAGCGAGAGAAGCACTTTTAGACCAACAATGTGATTCTGACCTTTGAATGTTGATATTGCTCAAAACTAATGGAATTCACTCCCAAATGGTGGTTTATGCTTAAATAACCATTTTGTAAGCATAATAACACGTTTGCATTGACATGAACAGAACTATTCACTTTTCTAGTTTTTATGTGTGCAAAATGCTTTTCAGAGCGAGAGAAGCACTTTTTGACCAACAATGTGATTCTGACCTTACAATGTTGATATTGCTCAAAACTAATGGAATTCACTCCCAAATGGTGGTTTATGCTTAAATAACCCTTTTGTAAGCATAATAACACGTTTCCATTGAAAGTAACAGAAATATTGACTTTTCTAGTTTTTATGTGTGCAAAATGCTTTTCGGAGCGAGAGAAGCACTTTTAGACCAACAATGTGATTCTGACCTTTGAATGTTGATATTGCTCAAAACTAATGGAATTCACTCCCAAATGGTCGTTTATGCTTAAATAACCCATTTGTAACCATCAAAACACGTTTGAATTGAAAGAAACAGAAATATTCACTTGTCAAGTTTTTATGCGTGCAAAATGCTTTTCAGAGCGAGAGAAGCACTTTTTGACCAACAATGCGATTCTAACCTTACAATGTTGATATTGCTCAAAACTAATGGAATTCACTCCCAAATGGTGGTTTATGCTTAAATAACCCTTTTGTAAGCATAATAACACGTTTGCATTGACATGAACAGAACTATTCACTTTTCTAGTTTTTATGTGTGCAAAATGCTTTTCAGAGCGAGAGAAGCACTTTTTGACCAACAATGTGATTCTGACCTTTGAATGTTGATATTGCTCAAAACTAATGGAATTCACTCCCAAATGGTGGTTTATGCTTAAATAACCCTTTTGTAAGCATAATAACACGTTTGAATTGAAAGAAACAGAAATATTCACTTGTCAAGTTTTTATGCGTGCAAAATGCTTTTCAGAGCGAGAGAAGCACTTTTTGACCAACAATGCGATTCTAACCTTACAATGTTGATATTGCTCAAAACTAATGGAATTCACTCCCAAATGGTGGTTTATGCTTAAATAACCCATTTGTAACCATCAAAACACGTTTGAATTGAAAGAAACAGAAATATTCACTTGTCAAGTTTTTATGCGTGCAAAATGCTTTTCAGAGCGAGAGAAGCACTTTTTGACCAACAATGTGATTCTGACCTTTGAATGTTGATATTGCTCAAAACTAATGGAATTCACTCCCAAATGGTGGTTTATGCTTAAATAACCCTTTTGTAAGCATAATAACACGTTTGCATTGACATGAACAGAACTATTCACTTTTCTAGTTTTTATGTGTGCAAAATGCTTTTCAGAGCGAGAGAAGCACTTTTTGACCAACAATGTGATTCTGACCTTTGAATGTTGATATTGCTCAAAACTAATGGAATTCACTCCCAAATGGTGGTTTATGCTTAAATAACCCTTTTGTAAGCATAATAACACGTTTGAACTGAAAGAAACAGAAATATTCACTTGTCAAGTTTTTATGCGTGCAAAATGCTTTTCAGAGCGAGAGAAGCACTTTTAGACCAACAATGTGATTCTGACCTTTGAATGTTGATATTGCTCAAAACTAATGGAATTCACTCCCAAATGGTGGTTTATGCTTAAATAACCCTTTTGTAAGCATAATAACACGTTTCCATTGAAAGTAACAGAAATATTCACTTTTCTAGTTTTTATGTGTGCAAAATGCTTTTCAGAGCGAGAGAAGCACTTTTAGACCAACAATGTGATTCTGACCTTTGAATGTTGATATTGCTCAAAACTAATGGAATTCACTCCCAAATGGTGGTTTATGCTTAAATAACCCTTTTGTAAGCATAATAACACGTTTGCATTGACATGAACAGAACTATTCACTTTTCTAGTTTTTATGTGTGCAAAATGCTTTTCAGAGCGAGAGAAGCACTTTTTGACCAACAATGTGATTCTGACCTTTGAATGTTGATATTGCTCAAAATTAATGGAATTCACTCCCAAATGGTGGTTTATGCTTAAATAACCCTTTTGTAAGCATAATAACACGTTTGAACTGAAAGAAACAGAAATATTCACTTGTCAAGTTTTTATGCGTGCAAAATGCTTTTCAGAGCGAGAGAAGCACTTTTAGACCAACAATGTGATTCTGACCTTTGAATGTTGATATTGCTCAAAACTAATGGAATTCACTCCCAAATGGTGGTTTATGCTTAAATAACCCTTTTGTAAGCATAATAACACGTTTGCATTGACATGAACAGAACTATTCACTTTTCTAGTTTTTATGTGTGCAAAATGCTTTTCAGAGCGAGAGAAGCACTTTTTGACCAACAATGTGATTCTGACCTTTGAATGTTGATATTGCTCAAAACTAATGGAATTCACTCCCAAATGGTGGTTTATGCTTAAATAACCCTTTTGTAAGCATAATAACACGTTTCCATTGAAAGTAACAGAAATATTGACTTTTCTAGTTTTTATGTGTGCAAAATGCTTTTCAGAGCGAGAGAAGCACTTTTAGACCAACAATGTGATTCTGACCTTTGAATGTTGATATTGCTCAAAACTAATGGAATTCACTCCCAAATGGTGGTTTATGCTTAAATAACCCATTTGTAACCATCAAAACACGTTTGAATTGAAAGAAACAGAAATATTCACTTGTCAAGTTTTTATGCGTGCAAAATGCTTTTCAGAGCGAGAGAAGCACTTTTAGACCAACAATGTGATTCTGACCTTTGAATGTTGATATTGCTCAAAACTAATGGAATTCACTCCCAAATGGTGGTTTATGCTTAAATAACCCATTTGTAACCATCAAAACACGTTTGAATTGAAAGAAACAGAAATATTCACTTGACAAGTTTTTATGCGTGCAAAATGCTTTTCAGAGCGAGAGAAGCACTTTTTGACCAACAATGCGATTCTAACCTTACAATGTTGATATTGCTCAAAACTAATGGAATTCACTCCCAAATGGTGGTTTATGCTTAAATAACCCATTTGTAACCATCAAAACACGTTTGAATTGAAAGAAACAGAAATATTCACTTGTCAAGTTTTTATGCGTGCAAAATGCTTTTCAGAGCGAGAGAAGCACTTTTTGACCAACAATGTGATTCTAGCCTTACAATGTTGATATTGCTCAAAACTAATGGAATTCACTCCCAAATGGTGGTTTATGCTTAAATAACCCTTTTGTAAGCATAATAACACGTTTCCATTGAAAGTAACCGAAATATTCACTTTTCTAGTTTTTATGTGTGCAAAATGCTTTTCAGAGCGAGAGAAGCACTTTTTGACCAACAATGTGATTCTGACCTTACAATGTTGATATTGCTCAAAACTAATGGAATTCACTCCCAAATGGTGGTTTATGCTTAAATAACCCATTTGTAACCATCAAAACACGTTTGAATTGAAAGAAACAGAAATATTCACTTGTCAAGTTTTTATGCGTGCAAAATGCTTTTCAGAGCGAGAGAAGCACTTTTAGACCAACAATGTGATTCTGACCTTTGAATGTTGATATTGCTCAAAACTAATGGAATTCACTCCCAAATGGTGGTTTATGCTTAAATAACCATTTTGTAAGCATAATAACACGTTTGCATTGACATGAACAGAACTATTCACTTTTCTAGTTTTTATGTGTGCAAAATGCTTTTCAGAGCGAGAGAAGCACTTTTTGACCAACAATGTGATTCTGACCTTACAATGTTGATATTGCTCAAAACTAATGGAATTCACTCCCAAATGGTGGTTTATGCTTAAATAACCCTTTTGTAAGCATAATAACACGTTTCCATTGAAAGTAACAGAAATATTGACTTTTCTAGTTTTTATGTGTGCAAAATGCTTTTCGGAGCGAGAGAAGCACTTTTAGACCAACAATGTGATTCTGACCTTTGAATGTTGATATTGCTCAAAACTAATGGAATTCACTCCCAAATGGTCGTTTATGCTTAAATAACCCATTTGTAACCATCAAAACACGTTTGAATTGAAAGAAACAGAAATATTCACTTGTCAAGTTTTTATGCGTGCAAAATGCTTTTCAGAGCGAGAGAAGCACTTTTTGACCAACAATGCGATTCTAACCTTACAATGTTGATATTGCTCAAAACTAATGGAATTCACTCCCAAATGGTGGTTTATGCTTAAATAACCCTTTTGTAAGCATAATAACACGTTTGCATTGACATGAACAGAACTATTCACTTTTCTAGTTTTTATGTGTGCAAAATGCTTTTCAGAGCGAGAGAAGCACTTTTTGACCAACAATGTGATTCTGACCTTTGAATGTTGATATTGCTCAAAACTAATGGAATTCACTCCCAAATGGTGGTTTATGCTTAAATAACCCTTTTGTAAGCATAATAACACGTTTGAATTGAAAGAAACAGAAATATTCACTTGTCAAGTTTTTATGCGTGCAAAATGCTTTTCAGAGCGAGAGAAGCACTTTTTGACCAACAATGCGATTCTAACCTTACAATGTTGATATTGCTCAAAACTAATGGAATTCACTCCCAAATGGTGGTTTATGCTTAAATAACCCATTTGTAACCATCAAAACACGTTTGAATTGAAAGAAACAGAAATATTCACTTGTCAAGTTTTTATGCGTGCAAAATGCTTTTCAGAGCGAGAGAAGCACTTTTTGACCAACAATGTGATTCTGACCTTTGAATGTTGATATTGCTCAAAACTAATGGAATTCACTCCCAAATGGTGGTTTATGCTTAAATAACCCTTTTGTAAGCATAATAACACGTTTCCATTGAAAGTATCAGAAATATTCACTTTTCTAGTTTTTATGTGTGCAAAATGCTTTTCAGAGCGAGAGAAGCACTTTTTGACCAACAATGTGATTCTGACCTTTGAATGTTGATATTGCTCAAAACTAATGGAATTCACTCCCAAATGGTGGTTTATGCTTAAATAACCCTTTTGTAAGCATAATAACACGTTTCCATTGAAAGTAACAGAAATATTCACTTTTCTAGTTTTTATGTGTGCAAAATGCTTTTCAGAGCGAGAGAAGCACTTTTAGACCAACAATGTGATTCTGACCTTTGAATGTTGATATTGCTCAAAACTAATGGAATTCACTCCCAAATGGTGGTTTATGCTTAAATAACCCTTTTGTAAGCATAATAACACGTTTGCATTGACATGAACAGAACTATTCACTTTTCTAGTTTTTATGTGTGCAAAATGCTTTTCAGAGCGAGAGAAGCACTTTTTGACCAACAATGTGATTCTGACCTTTGAATGTTGATATTGCTCAAAACTAATGGAATTCACTCCCAAATGGTGGTTTATGCTTAAATAACCCTTTTGTAAGCATAATAACACGTTTGAACTGAAAGAAACAGAAATATTCACTTGTCAAGTTTTTATGCGTGCAAAATGCTTTTCAGAGCGAGAGAAGCACTTTTAGACCAACAATGTGATTCTGACCTTTGAATGTTGATATTGCTCAAAACTAATGGAATTCACTCCCAAATGGTGGTTTATGCTTAAATAACCCTTTTGTAAGCATAATAACACGTTTGCATTGACATGAACAGAACTATTCACTTTTCTAGTTTTTATGTGTGCAAAATGCTTTTCAGAGCGAGAGAAGCACTTTTTGACCAACAATGTGATTCTGACCTTTGAATGTTGATATTGCTCAAAACTAATGGAATTCACTCCCAAATGGTGGTTTATGCTTAAATAACCCTTTTGTAAGCATAATAACACGTTTCCATTGAAAGTAACAGAAATATTGACTTTTCTAGTTTTTATGTGTGCAAAATGCTTTTCAGAGCGAGAGAAGCACTTTTAGACCAACAATGTGATTCTGACCTTTGAATGTTGATATTGCTCAAAACTAATGGAATTCACTCCCAAATGGTGGTTTATGCTTAAATAACCCATTTGTAACCATCAAAACACGTTTGAATTGAAAGAAACAGAAATATTCACTTGTCAAGTTTTTATGCGTGCAAAATGCTTTTCAGAGCGAGAGAAGCACTTTTAGACCAACAATGTGATTCTGACCTTTGAATGTTGATATTGCTCAAAACTAATGGAATTCACTCCCAAATGGTGGTTTATGCTTAAATAACCCATTTGTAACCATCAAAACACGTTTGAATTGAAAGAAACAGAAATATTCACTTGTCAAGTTTTTATGCGTGCAAAATGCTTTTCAGAGCGAGAGAAGCACTTTTTGACCAACAATGCGATTCTAACCTTACAATGTTGATATTGCTCAAAACTAATGGAATTCACTCCCAAATGGTGGTTTATGCTTAAATAACCCATTTGTAATCATCAAAACACGTTTGAATTGAAAGAAACAGAAATATTCACTTGTCAAGTTTTTATGCGTGCAAAATGCTTTTCAGAGCGAGAGAAGCACTTTTTGACCAACAATGTGATTCTAACCTTAAAATGTTGATATTGCTCAAAACTAATGGAATTCACTCCCAAATGGTGGTTTATGCTTAAATAACCCTTTTGTAAGCATAATAACACGTTTCCATTGAAAGTAACCGAAATATTCACTTTTCTAGTTTTTATGTGTGCAAAATGCTTTTCAGAGCGAGAGAAGCACTTTTTGACCAACAATGTGATTCTGACCTTACAATGTTGATATTGCTCAAAACTAATGGAATTCACTCCCAAATGGTGGTTTATGCTTAAATAACCCTTTTGTAAGCATAATAACACGTTTCCATTGAAAGTAACAGAAATATTGACTTTTCTAGTTTTTATGTGTGCAAAATGCTTTTCGGAGCGAGAGAAGCACTTTTAGACCAACAATGTGATTCTGACCTTTGAATGTTGATATTGCTCAAAACTAATGGAATTCACTCCCAAATGGTCGTTTATGCTTAAATAACCCATTTGTAACCATCAAAACACGTTTGAATTGAAAGAAACAGAAATATTCACTTGTCAAGTTTTTATGCGTGCAAAATGCTTTTCAGAGCGAGAGAAGCACTTTTTGACCAACAATGCGATTCTAACCTTACAATGTTGATATTGCTCAAAACTAATGGAATTCACTCCCAAATGGTGGTTTATGCTTAAATAACCCTTTTGTAAGCATAATAACACGTTTGCATTGACATGAACAGAACTATTCACTTTTCTAGTTTTTATGTGTGCAAAATGCTTTTCAGAGCGAGAGAAGCACTTTTTGACCAACAATGTGATTCTGACCTTTGAATGTTGATATTGCTCAAAACTAATGGAATTCACTCCCAAATGGTGGTTTATGCTTAAATAACCCTTTTGTAAGCATAATAACACGTTTGAATTGAAAGAAACAGAAATATTCACTTGTCAAGTTTTTATGCGTGCAAAATGCTTTTCAGAGCGAGAGAAGCACTTTTTGACCAACAATGCGATTCTAACCTTACAATGTTGATATTGCTCAAAACTAATGGAATTCACTCCCAAATGGTGGTTTATGCTTAAATAACCCATTTGTAACCATCAAAACACGTTTGAATTGAAAGAAACAGAAATATTCACTTGTCAAGTTTTTATGCGTGCAAAATGCTTTTCAGAGCGAGAGAAGCACTTTTTGACCAACAATGTGATTCTGACCTTTGAATGTTGATATTGCTCAAAACTAATGGAATTCACTCCCAAATGGTGGTTTATGCTTAAATAACCCTTTTGTAAGCATAATAACACGTTTCCATTGAAAGTATCAGAAATATTCACTTTTCTAGTTTTTATGTGTGCAAAATGCTTTTCAGAGCGAGAGAAGCACTTTTTGACCAACAATGTGATTCTGACCTTTGAATGTTGATATTGCTCAAAACTAATGGAATTCACTCCCAAATGGTGGTTTATGCTTAAATAACCCTTTTGTAAGCATAATAACACGTTTCCATTGAAAGTAACAGAAATATTCACTTTTCTAGTTTTTATGTGTGCAAAATGCTTTTCAGAGCGAGAGAAGCACTTTTAGACCAACAATGTGATTCTGACCTTTGAATGTTGATATTGCTCAAAACTAATGGAATTCACTCCCAAATGGTGGTTTATGCTTAAATAACCCTTTTGTAAGCATAATAACACGTTTGCATTGACATGAACAGAACTATTCACTTTTCTAGTTTTTATGTGTGCAAAATGCTTTTCAGAGCGAGAGAAGCACTTTTTGACCAACAATGTGATTCTGACCTTTGAATGTTGATATTGCTCAAAACTAATGGAATTCACTCCCAAATGGTGGTTTATGCTTAAATAACCCTTTTGTAAGCATAATAACACGTTTGAACTGAAAGAAACAGAAATATTCACTTGTCAAGTTTTTATGCGTGCAAAATGCTATTCAGAGCGAGAGAAGCACTTTTAGACCAACAATGTGATTCTGACCTTTGAATGTTGATATTGCTCAAAACTAATGGAATTCACTCCCAAATGGTGGTTTATGCTTAAATAACCCTTTTGTAAGCATAATAACACGTTTGCATTGACATGAACAGAACTATTCACTTTTCTAGTTTTTATGTGTGCAAAATGCTTTTCAGAGCGAGAGAAGCACTTTTTGACCAACAATGTGATTCTGACCTTTGAATGTTGATATTGCTCAAAACTAATGGAATTCACTCCCAAATGGTGGTTTATGCTTAAATAACCCTTTTGTAAGCATAATAACACGTTTCCATTGAAAGTAACAGAAATATTGACTTTTCTAGTTTTTATGTGTGCAAAATGCTTTTCAGAGCGAGAGAAGCACTTTTAGACCAACAATGTGATTCTGACCTTTGAATGTTGATATTGCTCAAAACTAATGGAATTCACTCCCAAATGGTGGTTTATGCTTAAATAACCCATTTGTAACCATCAAAACACGTTTGAATTGAAAGAAACAGAAATATTCACTTGTCAAGTTTTTATGCGTGCAAAATGCTTTTCAGAGCGAGAGAAGCACTTTTAGACCAACAATGTGATTCTGACCTTTGAATGTTGATATTGCTCAAAACTAATGGAATTCACTCCCAAATGGTGGTTTATGCTTAAATAACCCATTTGTAACCATCAAAACACGTTTGAATTGAAAGAAACAGAAATATTCACTTGTCAAGTTTTTATGCGTGCAAAATGCTTTTCAGAGCGAGAGAAGCACTTTTTGACCAACAATG
>NW_027641432.1:0-17474 GCF_949987615.1 Pollachius pollachius
GGAGGAGGAGGAAGAGAAAGAGGGGGAGGGAGGAGGGAAGAGGGGAGGAGGAGGAAGAGGAGGAGGAGGAGGAAGAGGAGGATGAGGAGGAAGAGGGGGAGGAGGAGGAAGAGGTGGAGGAGGAGGAGGAGGAAGAGGAAGAGGAGGAGGAGGAGGTGGAGGAGGAGGAGGAGGTGGAGGCGGAGGAGGAGGAGGAGGAGGAGGAGGTGGGGGGGTGAGTGTGAACGTGACCGTGCAGCTGTATGTTGACCTACGGAGCGGTGCTATCAGCACCGGGCAGCACGCCTGCTGGGTACCCCCCCCCCCCCCCCCCCCCCCCCCCCCTCCACACACACACACACACACACACTCAGCACAGCCTTCTCATGCGTTCACCGTGCGGTCGATGGATCGCTCGTCGCCTTCCGGGTGTAACCTGCACACACGCCGTACGCACAGATACGCTCGCTCGTGTGTGTCTGAGTCTGTGTGTCTGTGTGTGTGTGTGTGTGTGTGGTGTGTCTGTACCTGTTTGTGTGTGTGTGTGTCTGTACCTATCTGTGTGTGTGTGTGTGTTTGGGTGTGTGTGTGTCTGTACCTATTTGTGTGTGTGTGTTTGTGTGTGTGTGTCTGTACCTGCTTCTGTGTGTGTGTGTGTCTGTACCTGTGTGTCTGTACCTATTTGTGTGTGTGTGTGTGTCTGTACCTATTTGTGTGTGTGTGTGTGTGTGTGTGGTGTTTGCAGCTCTAAGCTGCTTGTAGAGCTCTCTGCTGGTGCTTGTGATTGCAGTGGAGCCATCATCTATACGGCCTCTCTTTACCATAAGCCTCCGGGCAAACCACCCACACACGCTCTCAGTCGCACACACACCCAAGCACACACACAAACTCTCAGACCCACACACTCTAAGACAGAAACACACGGACCGTCGCGCACACACACTAAGACGCAAACACACACACTGTCAGATACGCACACTCTCAGTCACAAACACACACACTCACACTCTCAGACGCACACACTCTAAGACACAAACAATTGCACTAAGACGCCAACACACGCACTGTCAGATACACACACTCTCAGACGCACACACAATCAGACACTCGCACATGCGGTCACAAACAGATAAAGGCAGTGCAACAAAAGGGCATGAATCATGAAATGTGCTTACAATCGTCTACACGAGCGTCCGTGCACACGCACACTCAGAAAACACTCACACATGCACCACGTGCACGTGATGTATGTGTATGTGTGTGAGTGTGTGTCAGAAGCTGGGGGATTCCTTATCCCTTTAATCCTAATTTACATGGACCTCTTCCACTTTGTGTCCCAACAAAAGGCTTTAACCGGCTCATGCAAATCACGCCAACCCAGCTGCTAACACACTTCTGCTACGCTACAGAGGAGGCGCTACAAGTTAGCATGACATTTAGCCGCTAACCCAGCTGCTACCATACGTATGCTACGCTGCAAGGGAGGCGCTACACGTTAGCATGAGGGGGGTTAGCCCAGCTGCTAACCCCCCTCAGCTACGCTATAGAGCAGGCGCTACAAGTTAGCATGAAATATAGACGCCAACCAAGCTGCTACCAAACGTATGCTACGCTTCAGAGGAGGCGCTACAAGTTAGCATGACATGTAGCTGCTAACCCAGCTGCTAACCCCCTCTTTTACGCTGCAGAGCAGCTGCTTCAAGTTAGCATGACATATAGACGCTAACCCAGCTGCTAAGAAAATGATGCTATGCTGCAGAGGAGGCGTTAGAAGTTAGCATGACATGTAGCCGCTAACCCAGCTGCTAACACACTTCTGCTACTCTGCTGTGGAGGCGCTTCAAGTTAATCGACATATAGTTGACTAACACGTAGCCGCTACAAGTTAGCATGACATCTAGCCACTAACACAAAGCTGCTACGAGTTAGCATAACATTTAGCGTGCATGTATTGATACGCGCGTGTGTACTTGAAAGGTCCTTTTTCGCTATTTGTATCCGTGCCTCAGTGAGTGGTCCGGTCGCCCACCCCGGATCGCCACGACGACAGGCTAATGGGCTCAGCCGCTGTCGTTAGCGTTACCTCGCGGCTGTTAGCGGCAGCGTGTCCGCAGGGGGGGGGGGGGGGAGGAGCTAAATCAATAGCCATAAGGCATCCGACGGCTGCTTGTCCCAGAGATCTACCGCCCCCCCCCCCTCCCCGCTCATCAAAACTTAATGAGAGGAAGAAAATGGAGGATGAGGAGGATGAAGATCGTGCAAATAGGCTGTTTCCTGCTCCGTTGAGCGCACGTGGTTTGTGTGTGTATGTGTGTGTGTGTGTGTGTGTGTGACAAAGCGGGTGTCTGTGTGTGTGATTGTGTGTGTCTCTGTGTGTTTATGACACAGCGGGTGTGCGTGTGTGTGCGGGATTGTGTGTGTTTATGACACAACGGGTGTGTGTGCGTCTGCGTGTGTTTATGACACAGCGGGTGCGTGTGTGTGTCCGTTTATGCCACGGTGTGTGTGTGCGTTTATGCCACAGTTTGTGTGTGTGTGTGTCTACGCCACAGTGTGTGTGTGTTTATGTATCCCAGTAGGACGTGACCACTCAGTGTCTCCATAGCGATGGACCAGTCCATCATCCACTCTGTTTTGTGTTCCGCTAGGGGTGGGCCGCGACCCTCTCTCCCGCTGGTGGAACACCGCCCCCCCTCGCCCCCCTCCTCTTCCACACCGGCTGGATCCTGCAGGGTAATGCATTCATCCCCCCACCAACCCATCCATCCATCCCCTCATCCATCCAAAGGAAGTCGTGGGAGACAGAGAGAGAGAGAGGGAGGGAGGGAGGTGTTGAAGGGGGAGAGGGTGTGAGAGACGGAGAGGGAGGGAGGGAGGGAGGGAGGGAGGGAGGGAGGAGGAGAGGGAAGGAGGAGGGAGGGGGAAAGAAAGAATGAAAGAAGGTGACGGAGAGTTGGGGTGAGAAAGGAATGAGTAGATTGACGGAGGGACAAGAGAGAGATCTCTGCCTGTCTGCCTGTCTGTCTACCTTTCTGTCTGTCTCCCTGTCTCTGTATATTTGTCACTTCTCACCTGCCTCCCCTGAGAGAGAGAGAGAGAGAGAGAGAGCGAGAGAGAGAGAGAGAGAGAGGGAGGAGGAAGGTTTGTCTGCTATGGCCAGTTATTAATTACTTCACTCTCTCTCATCTGTTCTCTGTCTGCAGAGGGAAGTAATTACAGATATCTCTCTCTCTCTCTCTCTCTCTCTCTCTCTCCCCCTCCCTCCCTCTCTCTATCACTCTATCATTCTGCAATTTCCTCTCCCTCACTCTCTCTCTATCTCTCATTCTCTCTCGCTCTCTCTTTCCTTCTCTCTCTCTCAACATCCATTTCAAATGAGAGATAACCTGAAAGCCGAATTACAGGAGACAAATTATTTAGTGTGTGTGCGTGTGTGTGTGTGTGCGTGTGCATGCGTGTGTGCGCGTCCTCTGCTAATACTCACTCCCTAATCAGAAACCGTGTTTGAAATGGCATCTTCGTGACGGCGACCTACAGCAGATGACTGAGCAACCCAGAGTGTATTTAGTGGAGAGCAGTATAGTGAAGCGTATAGTATAGCATGGCAGAGTGGTACACATATAGTATGGTGTAGTATGGCAGAGGGTTACACAAATAGTATGGTGTAGTATGGCTGAGTGGTACACATATAGTATGGTGTAGTATGGCAGAGGGGTACACATGTAGTATGGTGTAGTATGGCAGAGGGGTACACATGTAGTATGGTGTAGTATGGCAGAGGGGTACACATGTAGTATGGTGTAGTATGGCAGAGGGGTACAAATGTGGTTTGGTGTAGTATGGCAGAGGGGTACACATGTAGTATGGTGTAGTATGGCAGAGGGGTACACATATAGTATGGTGTAGTATGGCAGAGGGTTACACAAATAGTATGGTGTAGTATGGCAGAGTGGTACACATATAGTATGGTGTAGTATGGCAGAGGGGTACACATGTAGTATGGTGTAGTATGGCAGAGGGGTACACATGTAGTATGGTGTAGTATGGCAGAGGGGTACAAATGTGGTTTGGTGTAGTATGGCAGAGGGGTACACATGTAGTATGGTGTAGTATGGCAGAGGGGTACACATGTAGTATGGTGTAGTATGGCAGAGGGGTACACATATAGTATGTTGTAGTATGGCAGAGGGGTACACATGTAGTATTGTGTAGTATGGCAGAGGGGTACACATGTAGTATGGTGTAGTATGGCAGAGGGGTACACATGTAGTATGGTGTAGTATGGCAGAGGGGTACACATGTAGTATGGTGTAGCATGGCAGAGGGGTACACATGTAGTATGGTGTAGCATTGAGTATAGTTTAGTATGGCAGAGTGTGGTAAACACGTAGTATAGTCAAATTAAACTCTGATCATGGCTCACTTGCACTTGTGCGTGTGTGTGTGTGTAGGTTGTTTTGTGTGCGTATGTGTGCGTGTTTTAATGGTTTTTTGTGTGTGTGAGTAGTTCTGTGCATGCGTGTTGGAGAGGGGAGGTTGTGTGTGTGTGTGTGTTTGTGTGTGTGTGTGTGTGTATGTGTGTGTGGTTGTGTGTGTGTGTTTGCGTGTGTGTGTGTGTGTGTGCGTGTGTGTGTGTTTGCGTGTGTATGTGTGTGTGTGTGTGTGAGAGAGGGGAGGGTGTGTGTGTGTTTGGGTGTGTGTATGTGTGTGTGTGAGAGGGGAGGGTGTGTGTGTGTGATAGCTGTAAGTCACCCCTGATTAGCCCCTCCCCCCTCCTCCTCAAGGACTCTAATTAGAACCAATTAGTGAAGCCAACAAGCAGACACTACAGGAGAGGGGGGGGGAGGGAGATAGAGAGAGGAGAGATGGAGTGGGGGGAAAGGTCGGGGAGGTGGGGAGGGAGACGGGGAGAGAGTGAGAGGGAGACGGGGAGAGAGTGAGAGGGAGTGAGGTGGAGAGAGTGAAGCAGACAGAGAACGAGTGGAGGGAGGAACACAAGAGAGGAGACTGGTGGAGCTGAAAAGGGTGTGTTTGTGTGTGTGTGTGTGTGTTTCTCTCCTTCTGTCTGTCTGTCTGTATGTGAGTGTGTGAGTGTATCTATGTGTGTGTCTGGCTGTGTTTGTGAGTGTGTGTCTCTCTTTTTGGCTTTGTGTGCGTGTGTGTGTGTGTGTTTGTGTGTGTTTGTGTGTGTGTGTGTGTGTGTTTCTCTCGCGCTGTGTGGGTGTTTGCATGTGTTTCTCTCTGTCTGTGTGTTTGGGTGTATGTGTGTGTCTGTGTGTGAGTGTGTCTGTCTGTTTGTCTATGTGTGGGTGTGTGTGTGTGTGTCTCTCACTGTGTGTGTGTGTGTGTGTGTGTCTGTCTGTGTTTGTGTGAGTGTGTCTGTCTGTGTGTGTGAGTGTGTTTTTCTCTGTCTGGCTGTGTGTGTGTGTGAGTGTGTGTGTCTGTCTGTGTGTGTGAGTGTGTTTGTCTCTCTGTCTGGCTGTGTGTCTGTGTGTGTGTGTGTGTGTGTGTGTGTGTGTGTGTGTTTCTCTCCTTCTGTCTGTCTGTCTGTATGTGAGTGTGTGAGTGTATCTATGTGTGTGTCTGGCTGTGTGTGTGTGTGTGTGTTTGTGTGTGTGTGTGTGTGTGTTTCTCTCGCGCTGTGTGGGTGTTTGCATGTGTTTCTCTCTGTCTATGTGTGGGTGTGTGTGTGTGTCTCTCACTGTGTGTGTGTGCGTGTGTGTGTCTGAGTGTGTGTGTGTGTCTGTCTGTGTTTGTGTGAGTGTGTCTGTCTGTGTGTGTGAGTGTGTTTGTCTCTCTGTCTGGCTGTGTGTGTGTGTGTGTGTGTGTGTGTGAGTGTGTGTGTCTGTCTGTGTGTGTGAGTGTGTTTGTCTGTCTGGCTGTGTGTGTGTGTGTGTGTGTGAGTGTGTGTGTCTGTCTGTGCGTGTGAGTGTGTTTGTCTCTCTGTCTGGCTGTGTGTCTGTGTGTGTGTGTGAGTGTGTCTGTCTGTCTGTGTGTGTGTTTGTGTGTCTGTCTGCCAGCTGTGGTGTTGCTCGGAGGCTCTGCCCACCAGCTGCTGGTGCCAGCATTTCACCTCCCCACCTCCTCCTCCTCCTCCCTCCTCTGCCTCTCTCCTCTAGCGACTGCCAGGCCTCCACAGGGGGCCAGGAGTGTGTGTGTGTCTGAGTGTGTGTGTGTGTGTGTGTGTCTGGCTCTCCCAGCCAGCCTCCTGATTGGCCAGTTCCCATGCAGATCGATGGTCAGTCTGGCGGTGCCGGGGCCTCGCTCCGGGGGGCGGGGCCAGCAGCTCTGTGCCCGGGGGCGGGGCCTCGCTCCGGGGGGCGGGGCCAGCAGCTCTGTGCCCGGGGGCGGGGCCTCGCTCCGGGGGGCGGGGCCAGCAGCTCTGTGCCCGGGGGCGGGGCCTCACTCTGGGGGCAAGGGGTGAGCCCCTGGGTGGGGCTGCCCAACGAGGTGAGGGCTTGATGAAGGGCTGAATGTGTGTGAAGGGGTGAATGTGTGTATGATGGGGTGAATGTGTGTGAAGTGGTAAATTTGTGTATGAAGGGGTGAATGTGTATGAAGGGCTGAATGTGTGTATGAAGGGCTAAATGTGGGTGAAGGGTGAATATGTGTATGAAGGGGTGAATATGTGTATGAAGGGGTGAATGTGTGTGAAGTGGTAAATGTGTGTGAAGAGGTGAATGTGTGTATGAAGGGGTGAATGTGTTATGAAGGGCTGAATGTGTGTATGAAGGGGTGAATGTGTGTGAAGGGGTGAATGTGGGTGAAGGGTGAATATGTGTATGAAGGGGTGAATATGTGTATGAAGGGGTGAATGTGTGTGAAGTGGTAAATGTGTGTGAAGAGGTGAATGTGTGTATGAAGGGGTGAATGTGGGTGAAGGGGTGAATGTGTTATGAAGGGCTGAATGTGTGTATGAAGGGGTGAATGTGTGTGAAGGGGTGAATGTGTGTATGAAGGGGTGAATGTATGTGAAGGGGTGAATGTGTGTATGAAGGGCTGCATGTATTGGGTCAAGCAGAGGATGTACACCACACATAGTAGATACATAGATAGATTCATACATGCCTTTTATAACAAAAAACAAGAATGCCTGTTCACCATGAACATCTGATTGAGGACTTTATGATAAAAACACAGAAGATATGTGCTGGAATATTTAACTTAGAATATAAACTAGAATTTATACCAAAACATCTAATATGTACGGGATAATGTGTAGAACGCCGGTCATTGTCGGGAAAATATACCCATACTGGGCGAACCGGATACTGACACGAAGCGGAGGAGTCTTGCATCAACCTGAAGGACATTATTTTCGATAATGACCGGCGACATCCAATACATTGTCCCGCTTATTACACGGCTACTTGCCAAAACGAAAAAATAACTTCACACAGACTGTCTTTTTACAATTTATTTGTTACCAGCATTCGTAGCGTTGATCAGCAGAGAGTCCGCCAAAGACGTTGATGTCGCCTAGCAACCGAGTACGCTGGGGTTGATAAGTTACCAGACTACTTGCGGAGTGAAACGAAAGACGGCAAAAAATCCACTTTCCTTGACAGCGGCCATTATATGCTTAGCAACGATGAATTATCAAAAAAAAATTCACCGCCGGAAGTTGTGAATATTTTCCTTATTAATAATAAGCATATGAAATAGAATATATCAAACAGAATATCTAACATAGATCCTCCATCCTATACTATAATAATACATCATAGCTTATGTATCTAATATAATATTCTACGTTCTGCTGGGGTAGGGTGGGGGGTGGGGGGGGTAAGCCAGGCTGTACACCTTCTCATTCCATCCCTCGTTGATCAAAGGCTATGAGTATTGATCCGATCAGGAGATATCGGCTCTCTTAATGCTGGCCACTTGTGTCTGAAGCAGAGGACTAATCAATACCGTCATAAACCAACTGATCAATACATTCATAAACCAGCTGATCAATACCTTCATAAACCATGTTTACCTGTCCATCTCCCGCCTTCTTGCCACAGATTTGAGACTTAAAGCTCCATCTATATATATTTATAAATATATATATATATATATATAAATGTGGTGTATGTGTGAATGAAGGGGTGGATGTGTGTATGAAAGGGGCTATGAAGGGGTGAATGTGTGTATGAAGGGGTGAATGTGCGTATGAAGGGGTGAGTGTCTGTATGAATGGGTGAGTGTGTGTATGAAGGGGTGAATGTGTGTATGAAGGGTTGAATATGTCTATGAAGGGGTGAATGTGTCTATGAAGTGGTGAATGTGTGTATGAAGGGGTGAATGTGTGAATGAACGGTTGAAAGTGTGTATGAACGGGTGAATGTGTCTATGAAGTGGTGAAAGGGTCGACACCCAGCTGAGTGGCTCTGGTTCCCCAGTGTCCGAACATTCAACCTGGAAGCGTCCCAGTGCACTTTGACCGCCACCGCCTGAATGAATGAGTGAATGAAAGAGTGAATTAATTACCCCCTCACTGTACCGAGAGTGACACCCAGGCAGTTTGCTAATAGTTACATCGGGTTGAACCGTCTGCTGAATAAATCCAAATCGAACAGAACAGCGCTGTCATCCTCCTAGCTTCACTCCCACACTCCCTGAGGCGTCGATGAATACTTTATTAATGCCTCATCACCTCATAGCCCGTGTGTGTGTTCCCTCTCTAGGCCCAGACGGGAGGTGACGGACCTCAGAAGATGAGCACACTGATGAACACATGAGGTAGCCATGCTGCCTCCACAAGAGACCGTTTCAGACTGCGGTTTTGGACTAGTGTACCGGTCTGGCTCCTGAAGGGAGTCCGGTCCAGGTTTTGGACTAGTGAACCGGCCTGGCTCCTGAAGGGAGCCCGGTCCAGGTTTTGGAATATTGAACCGGGCTGGCTCCTGAAGGGACTCCGGTCCAGGTTTTGGACTGGTGAACCGGGCTGGCTCCTGAAGGGAGTCCTGTCCAGGTTTTGGACTAGTGAACCGGGTTGGCTCCTGAAGGGAGTCCTGTCCAGGTTTTGGACTAGTGAACCGGGCTGGCTCCCGAAGGGAGTCCGGTCCAGGTTTTGGACTAGTGAACCGGCTCCCGATGGGAACTCGGTCCAGGTTTTGGACTAGTGAATCGGCTCCTGAAGGGTGTCCGGTCCATGTTTTGG
This sequence comes from Pollachius pollachius, assembly GCF_949987615.1. NCBI lineage: Eukaryota > Metazoa > Chordata > Actinopteri > Gadiformes > Gadidae > Pollachius > Pollachius pollachius. The sequence continues at coordinate 9,128 of NW_027641432.1, forward strand.
ACTAGTGAATCGGCTCCTGAAGGGATCCAGGTTTTGGACTAGTGAACCGGCTCCCGATGGGAACTCGGTGCAGGTTTTTGACTAGTGAACCGGACTGGCTCCTGAATGGAGTCCGGTCCAGGTTTTTGACTAGTGAACCGGGCTGGCTCCTGAAGGGAGTCCGGTCCAGGTTTTGGACTAGTGAACCGGGCTGGCTCCTGAAGGGAGTCCGGTCCAGGTTTTGGACTAGTGAACCGGGCTGGCTCCTGAAGGGAGTCTGCTCCAGGTTTTGCACTAGTGAACCGGCTCCTGAAGGGTGTCTGCTCCAGGTTTTGCACTAGTGAACCGGCTCCTGAAGGGATCCAGGTTTTGGACTGGTGAACCGGCTCCTGAAGGGATTCAGGTTTTGGACTGGTGAACCGGCTCCTGAAGGGATCCAGGTTTTGGACTGGTGAATCGGCTCCTGAAGGGATTCCGGTCCAGGTTTTGGACCAAAGCGGTGATCACTGTTGTACTGAGCGTATAATTGTATAATTGTGTCATTATGTTAAATTATAGCCGGGCTAACTGGAGATATTTCCACAGTGACCTCCTTCCCTCTGTACAGTAAAACACGACCCGGCCGCACTAATTAGACCAATTAAAACCTGTCAAGAGGGAAGCAGCCAATCACACGCCAGAGACATGCGTGTTGAGTGAGTGTGTGTACCTGGCTGCGAGTGCGAGTGTACACACGGCTGTGAGAGTGTGTGTGTAAGTGTTTATGTTTGTGTGTGTCTGTGTGTATGTGTGCCTGTTTGTGTTTGTCTGTGTGTATGTGTGCCTGTGTGTGTGTGTCTCTGTCTGTGTGGATGTGTGCCTGTGTGTGTGTGTGTGTGCGTGTGTGTGTGTGTGTGTGTGTCTGTGTATGTGTGCCTGTGTGTGTGTGTGTGTCTGTGTGTGTGTGTGTGTCTGTGTGTATGTGTGCCTGTGTGTGTGTGTGTGTGCCTGTGTGTGTGTGTGTGTGTGTGTGTGTGTGCCTCTCTGATCCGCCTCTGAAGGTCGCTAAGTGACAGGTGTCTCACCATGGTTTGGTAACCATGACGACCGTTGCCCAGGCTCCAGCTGAGGAGTCTGTCTCTCCTGACCTTGTGGCTGTGGTGCCGAGTCACCCATAAAACACCTAGACACACACACACAAACGCACACTAACGCACACACACACAAACGCACACTAACGCACACACACACACACACACAAACGCACACACACGCAAACTCACACACACACACACACACACAACCGTACACAATCACAAGTACAGACACACACAGGCTCACACACGTATAGACACACACACACACACACGCGCGCATTTATACACATGCAAACACTTCCACACAAACACTTCCACATACTGCAGAGTCACCGATAAAACATCTTGTCACAAGTGTGTGCGTGAGGTGTGACAAGATGTTTTATCGGTGACTGCAGTAGGCGTTTCTGTGTGTGTGTGTGTGTGTGTCTGTATAGGTGTTAGTGTTAGTGTGTGTCTCTGTCGGAGTGTGTGTGTTCTTAATATGAAAGATTAATTGAGGTAACAGAATGACATGTAAATGCTTCAACAAGACAAGGACAAGCTGGATGCGTCTAACAAAGAGAGAGAGAGAGAGAGAGAGAGAGAGAGAGAGACACACACACACACACTCTTATTTCTCTTGTTGTGAGCCTTGTTGCTCTGTGGTTTTTACCCACTTCTTGTTTCCTAGTGACTCCTCATTCTCTTTCTCCTTAATTATCCTACTTTATTAATAGCGTGCTTAAATAAAACAATATCGGACCATATGATGTTTTCCTAACATCATGCTTTAATGACCTTGTTTCATGTTTTATTCAGGACACTTTCTGTCGTAGCGGCCAAGGAGGCGATATGAAAAATAAATAAGTGTGTTTCTTTCCTTCTACCTCTCCCTGCCTCCCCCTCTCTCCCCTCCCCCTCTCTCCTCCTTCCCCTCCCATTCTCCATCTCTCCCCCCCTCCCTCTCTCTCCTCCCCCCTCCCCCTCTCTCCTCCCTCCCCCTCTCTCCTCCCTCCACTTCTCTCTCCCCTCCCCCTCTCTCCTCCCTCCCTCTCTCTCCTCCCTCCCCCTCTCTCCTCCCTCCACTTCTCTCTCCCCTCCCCCTCTCTCCTCCCTCCCCCTCTCTCCTCCCCCCTCCCCCTCTCTTCTCCCTCCCCCTCTCTCCCTTTCCCTCTCCCCTCTTCTTCCTCCCATTCTACCTCTCTCCCTTTCCTCTCTCTCCCCCCCCCCCCCCCCCCCCCCCCCCCCGGGTGGGTATGAGTAGCAGCATGCAGTGAGGAGTCTTGATGAGGAGGTGCATAGCGTCCTCCTGGCCGACGCCTCCTTCTGCATTATTAACGCAGGAAGAGAGCTGCGAGGAGAGGCGCAGCACGGAGCACCTCCGCTGACCCCGTGCTCCACCGAGGGGCTTTTACTCTGAAGGTTCCCCACCACCGCCAACCCCCTACTCTACTGAGGGGCTTTTACTCTGAAGGCTCACCACAAAACCCTTGTTCTGTCAAGGGGCTTTTACTCTGACGGTTCACCACAAAACCCCTGCTCTACTGAGGGGCTTTTACTCTGAAGGTTCACCACAAAACCCCTGCTCTACTGAGGGGCTTTCACTCTGAAGGTTCACCACAAAACCCCTGCTCTACTGAGGGGCTTTTACTCTGAAGGTTCACCACAAAACCCCTGCTCTACCGAGGGGCTTTTACTCTGAAGGTATAAAACCACCACAAACCCCCTGCTCTACTGAGGGGGTTTTACTCTGAAGGTTCACCACCAACACAAACCCTGCTGTTCTACTGAGGGACTTTTACTCTGAAGGTCCTCCACCACCACAAACTCCAGCTCCATTGAGGGGCTTTTACTCTGAAGGACCACCATCATGAAGACGTCAACAATTCAAATAAACACAAATCTCTAAACACTCATCTGCTGCGTTTTTTCAAGGCGCTTTCAGAATAAAAGCCCTGCTTGACACCGCTGAAAGGCCAGCCATGTTCAGTGTCGCCGTCCCGGCTACATAAAGGAAAACCACCGCATTGATTTCTCACCCCGACAACACGGGGCGTTGGACCGCGACACGCAGCGCCTGCTCTCGCCGTCTCCACACAAGTCAATATCCATTGTTGCGTGTTACTGTATTCCGCGGTTCACTTCCAGTCCGCATGCGCCACTGCACCTTCCTCCCCGGAGTGGTCTCCGTATTAAATATTTACGCCGCAGTCAGCCGCGCGGAGATAAACCGGCCGGACGCGTCGCGCGCCGCGCGCGCTGCGTGCAGCCAGCGAGTGGTAGAACGGCCGCGGCTGTGCGGAGCGACGGCCGACGTTTACGCCGTCGTCCGCGTCTCCAGGCTGATGTAAATTATTTTTGTCAGTTATGAATGGCTTCTTCTCCACACAGTGGAAAACACGTTAGAAGGTTTCATCAGTTAGCAGATTAGTTAAACACTACCAACATGGCCTCTTCGCCATTTCCGCCCAAGACAAAAAGACAAAGGTTTACCTGGTAAATTAAAACCTGTGGGCGTGGCTTATTGACCACCCACTGCCAATATAAACTGAATTCTTACCTGGGTTCGAGAGATACTTCATGAACCACCTCTAGGATCTCAGCTTGTTTACCTTGTGTCTCAGAATAAACCACGTGTTGAGCGTTCACCTCTCCGAGTCGTACCTAGCCCCAAACGACGATACCGCAAGGGATCTAATTAGTTATTCATCGCCGCCCGGCAGACACGCTGGTTTCCCCGGGTCAGGGCAGACGTGTTTCGGAGAGCGTGCGCGTGTCGCTAGGCTAGGCTCAGCTATCGCGCCGTTGTAGAGAGTGCTGCTAGCAGCTAACAGTTAGCTCACATGTTTGCGTCTGTGATATTTCATAGTTCACAGTAGTGGTTTTGTTGCGGTAGTTTTTGTTGAAGTCATGATAGTAGGTGTTTTTCCTGTTCTATTAGCCATGTTGGTGTTATTACAAGTTGTTTCAGGGAGGGGACGTTTGGTATGAATATCGACCGGTGCTGACGCTGTTACTGGTGGATCCCACTTATCTGTAAGAAGGGTTAGGGTCAGTGGGCACTGATGACTCATGGGGGTCAAAGGTGAGGGGTTGGAAACAGAGAAAGAGAGAGAGAGGAAGGGGGAAAGGAAGGGAGAGAGAGAGGGAGAGAGAGGGAAAGGTCAACAGAGAGAGGGAAAGTGGGATCGAGTAATTATGGAGAGAGAGGGGAATAAGAGAGATAGAGAGGGATTAGATGGATGTAAAATAGATGGAGAGAAATATAGAGAGGGGGAATGAGAAAGGGAGAGAGAGAGATGAGAGGGGAGTAAATGGTAAACAGACAGAGAGAGGGGAGAGAGAGAGAGAGGGGGGAGAAACGTGTGTTAGGCTCCATTGAATGCTCGCTGCTGAAATGTGGCGTGTAAACCACAGCGCTGTAATGGGATTACACACACGCGCCGACACATACACACTCACACACCCCCCTACACACACAAAAACATACCCCCCCTACACACACACACACACTCACACACACAGACACACACAAACACACACACATAGTGAGCAGGGCAATGAGAGGAAAAGTGAATGTGAGAGAGTGGTTCTTACCCTACTCCTCTCTCTCTCTCCCTCTTGCTCTGTCTCTCGTTCCTTCCCTCCCCCTCTCCTTCCCTCCCCTCTCCTCCCCTCCCCTTCTCTCCTACGTTAATAGCTTTATTGGCTGAGGGATACTCTGCTTTTTATTTTCCAAAGCAAACATTAATGTAGAGGTGATGACAGCTGTAGCATCACATGGTGATCTATCTCTCTCTCTCTCTCTCCTCCTCTCCTCTTCTCTTCCTCTCTCTCTCCTCTCTCTCCCTCCTCTTCTCTGTCTCTCTCACTGGCTCCCTCTCTCTCACTCTGTCTCTCTCCCATCCTCTCTCTATCTGCCTCACTCTCTCTCTCCTCCTCTCTCTCTCTCATCTCTCTCCTCTCTATCTATCTCCTCTCACTCTCTCCTTCTCTGTCTCCCTCTTCTCCTCTCTGTCTCCCCATCTCCCTCTCTCTCTCTTCCTCTCTCTAAGTGTTCGCGCATGTGCGTGAGTGACCGTGAAGTCGGTACATCCACAACTTCCGTCGCCAGGCGACCCGTCTAGCGCCGTGTTTCCCGTCACAAGTTCACAACTCGACCGGGGCGGGCTGAGTGGTTGGAAGTGGCGTTCGAACCGGAAGTATCAAGTGAGACCACTCAGCATGCTTTTAACCCCCCGATCCACGCGGACACCGGGAGGGGATGCGAACACCACCGCTCCTCGCTCCAGACTGGCGGAGCGGCGTCTCCGTGTCATCTTTATAGCCTCCCATAAATAGCTCACCTATCGCGCGAGTGTTCGGCTGTGAGTGACGTCGCGTCGCCGCCTCCTCCGCGCGGGTGGATTTGCATAGCCCGGCCCAGCCCCGCGCGCCTCCGCCTATCGAGCCGCTCTGCACTCGTACCGTACGCCCATCGTCGGCTTATAAGGGAAACACGAAGGTGGGGGGGGGAGTTTATGGGTGAGTTGATGGTCTAGGCCCCGCCCCCCTGTTGGCTCGCGACCAGCGGATCGTTCATCCTGCTGCTCGCGCCGCTCGCGGAGAGACTCGGTACACCGGGAGAGGAGAGAGCGAGGGGAAAAAGTGTCGACACGGACACGCGTGGAGCTGCCATCGCCTCGAGAGCCGCTCCCGTGCACCGCCCGTAGAAGCACCGCTTCTACAACCGGGACCAGAACCCGGGACCGAACCGAAACCCCCTCCACCGCGGGGGATTGGATCGCATCCCTTGGTTTGGTTTTTTGTTTTTTTTATTTTTTATTATTCACGTGGAGTCCGACTATCGAACTGGATGTAAGAGCTGATCGGAAGGAGATATCGCCCATCCTTCGGACCGACCCTCCTCGTGCTCGTTGTCTCCCGCCCCGGAGCGACCATGGACGTCCTCGCGAACCACAGCATCTTCCAGGAACTCCAGCTCGTGCACGACACCGGCTACTTCTCCGCCATGCCGTCTCTCGAGGAGAACTGGCAGCAGGTACACACACACACACGGGCACTCACACACGCGCACGCGTGCACAAACACACACACATACACACACAGTAATAATGATGTGTTGATGAAGCAGGCGTCAACTTTCCCCCCGACTCTAATTATGGCGAGAGGGAGTTGTGTGTGTGTGTGTGGTTGTGTGAGTCTGGTTGTGTGCGATGGGGAGACTGTGTGTTTGTTTGTGTGTGTGTGTGTGTGTGTGAGAGAGAGAGAAAGAGAGAGAGAGAGGGAGGATAGCGGGTTAGTTTCATCAATGTTTCTTTCTATATCAGTGATTTACCATAATACCCCCCCCCCACTCCTGTTTGAACGCACCTGGCGCGCGATGAAGCCGTCAGACGCCATTTGCGGCGCGCGGACACGCGGATGTGAACACCATAAAAAAAGACGCGTGTTGGTAAATAATCCATGGCGCCCCGCGAGCCCCCCGCCCCGATGTATAATAGATGGATCTATAATCTATAATAGATGGATCTATAATCTATAATAGATAGCCCAACACGTCTGCCCTTGGCTCGAGCGGCCCACCTCTAAGAGCCGCGTGGGGGGGGGGGGGGGGGGGGGGGGGTTACGGAAGGACGGATCACAAAAGCAGAACCGTTTTCTGCGTGTTAATTTGATCCACTTTTAAAAACTTGTTCTTCTAAGTTTAACGCGTTTTTAACGGTTTGAAATGAAACGGACCCACGCTCAGAGAGCACATGGCGACGGTGGAGAGAGAGAGAGAGAGAGAGAGAGGGAGATGGAGGAGGGAGGGAGAGAGATGCAGGAGGCAGAAAGTGAGAGGAGGGGAAGAGGAGAGAGAGGGAGAGAGAGAGAGAGGGAGAGAGAGAGAGACAGAGAGGGATGGAGAGAGAGAGAGCGAGGGAGAGAGAGACAGAGAGAGACAGAGAGGGATGGAGAGAGAGGGAGAGAGAGCGAGGGAGAGAGAGAGAGAGAGAGAGAGAGATGGAGGAGGGACAGAGAGTGATGGTGAGTCGCTCTCCTCTCAAAGTATCTCTGAAGTGTGGGGCCATTCCCTTGGGGGGGGCGTACCAGAGAGGGTGGAGGCCGGGTCGAGGTCGGGTGGAGGCCGGGTGGAGGCCGGGCCGGGTGGAGGCCGGTTGGAGGCCGGGCCGGGTGGAGGCCGGGTGGAGGCTGGGCCGGGTGGAGGCCGGGCCGGGTGGAGGCCGGTTGGAGGCCGGGCCGGGTGGAGGCCGGTTGGAGGCTGGGCCGGGTGGAGGCCGGGCCGGGTGGAGGCCGGGTGGAGGCCGGGCCGGGTGGAGGCCGGGTGGAGGCCGGGCCGGGTGGAGGCCGGGTGGAGGCGCTGATCGCTCACTGAGAGTCTGGAGCTCAGCGCTCCGCGGCTCTCGGCCGTGTCGGCTTACCGGAGAATCACTGCATGGTAATCTGATCCCGGTATTGTTCCTGCCTCCCCCTCCTCCCTCCACCCCCCCCCCCCCCCGGCCCACGTGCGCTGGGGGGGGGGGGGGGGGGGGGGGGGGAGAGAGACAGCCGCGCGTGTCCGCCGGCCGCCTGCTCCTGGAGACGCCTAATTGGCATCCCGCTGTCAGAGCTCATCTCACACGCACGCACACACACAGGAACACACACGCACACACAGGATCGCACACGCACGCACAGGAACACACGCACACACACAGGAACACACGCGCACACACAGGACACACGCACACACACACACACACACACAGGAACGAGCGCAAACACTCACGGACGGGAAAGAGCACAATCAGACACGCACCCACAGCAACACATGCGCACAATCACACACAGGAACGAGCACAATTACACAGCCGCACACAAACACACACAGGAACACACACGTACACACACAAGGAATCACACACAGGAACACATGCGCCCACACACAGGCTTGACACAGTCACACACACTCGCACACACAGAAACCCACACACACACACACACACACAGAAACGCACGTACACACACACACGCACACGCACACACACAGGAATGCGCACACACAAACACACACACTAACAGCGTCACTGTGACTGAGTTGCGAATTAAAGGCGTCTCTGAGTCTTAATAAGCCGCAGAATTAAATGGAGTATCTCACAGCAACAGACCAGCGCTTCAAAGGTTCTCTGTTCTTACGTTCGGTGTTCAGTCACCATGCAGACATGTTGACCCTCCCCAGGTAGGGGGCAACGGGGAGGGGGTCCTGATGTAGGTGACTCTGGACACTAGGGGTATTGAACCCACAACCCTGTGGGCGCGCTACGTTC
>NW_027641431.1:0-5000 GCF_949987615.1 Pollachius pollachius
CCCGTCGTTCGTGTCGGCCCGCCGTGTCTCCCGAACAAGACAGGAGCAGGACAGAACAGAAGTGTCACAACAGCAGCCAGGAAGGGGAGAAAACAGGGGGTGTGGTTCACCCTGACTCTACTCAGAGGTTCCCCCACCCCTATCCGTGTCTTTCTGCTCTGCTATCGCTTTGACTTTACTTTAAGATCCACAGCAGTGTACGATGTTTTTAAGTCCTGGTTAAAAATATATTCTTCTCTCTTGAGCTCAGTTGTTTGAATTAAAATGTAGTTGGTTTTAGTCATAACCCGTTTTATACCGTGAACAATAATCTATTTTTGGTGTATGGCTGACGTACCGTGAGGTCAATGTTTCTTGTTATGGCTCAGCCGACTTGGGACTACCAATGTTGTCTGTGTCCGTGTTTAGTTTTGCATCTCCTTTGTTTGAAATATGCGTGTTCTGCACACACATATATTTTGTTACGCTAAAAATAGTGATGGAGTTACAATTCAAAGGTATTACAAACACATACTTAAGTCAATGATGTATCTCATAATGAACGTTGTAAATGTTACTAACAAGTCGTTGGCTGCTTTAATTATGGCTGCAATATTTTTATGAGAGCGGTTATTACTTTTTGGTAGATGCTTTTGTCCCGAGCAACTTACAGTGGATTCTGAACTGGTTTGAGGGTCTTTGTCATGCTTAGGGGTGAACTGAGGACATTGGGGATTGAACCCTAAACCTTCTGGCTGGGATTCGGACACCAATACACTATCCTAGCCACCAATGTATATTTTATTACAAAATAAGAAATTTTGTCTATTTTATGGTTTGTCTATCCTGTAAGCTTGGCCCTTCATCTGCCATTACAATGACACGGTGACTAACTATCTTGCACAAACACACACACACACACACACACACACGCACACACACACACACACACACACAGACACACACACACACGTAGACACACACGCACATACACAAAGTCACACACACACACCACACAGGATAACATAACAAAGTACCTCAGTACGGCGGTAGGCTACTTGATGCAGTCACACTGAAACATGAAGCCCGTGAAGTCTCAGTCTCTACTTTCCGAATATCTCCATCGCGGGCAATTGAATCTGGGACTACATCTGCGTGTAACCTCGTAAACCGTCCCCCCTGCCAGCACATTATTGTACTCTGGCATCACGCTTCCTCCTGCTGGAAGTAACTCCTTCCCATCCAGGTAATGCAGACAAATGGGCCTTTAATGCTATTCAGGGTCCCATGCTACATTCCCCAGCTTTGTCATCAGTTTGCCTCCCCTTTAAACACATTTCACGACCTTAAGCAGCACTTTATTGTGGCGTGTTCGTTTGTCCAATCGCATTAGCGCGGACGGTAACCAGGAATCCATTTGAACATAATCCCCACCCGCCCCCTCTGCCCTGGCCCCGGCCGTCGACTCCATTAGGTGTCATTGGTGTCCAGGAGCCTCCCCACACACACACACACACACACACACACACACACACACACACACACACACACACACACACACACACACACACACACAAACTCCTGATTATTTTTCTTCTATGGCCCAGAATGTGTAAGTCGATGCATCATCGATAAGAGTGCACGATTGCCGAGGGGGGGAGCAGCATCGCATCACCACCATCACCATCACCATCATCATCATCATCATCATCATCATCATCATCATTGAGTTTTTCAAAAAGTGAAACCCTTATATTTGATGTGTTTCCAGCGAGGCAGGGCCAGATCAAATCAGGCCCGGCGCAGGCCCGGCGCAGGGCCGGCTCTAATGCGTTTAAACCGAGCCGAGACGCAACCTTAGACGCTCCTCTCCCCGGATGGGACGCGCAGCACTCTGGGTCTTCCCGCTAAAGTGTTCTCCCGCCTGTGATCCGATGAGCCGCGTCGCAGGGCCATGTACTCTGTACTTTACACCCGCATTAGATTCACTTGACACCCATCCCCCAGCCCCCCCCCCTCGTTCTCAGAGGTTCACAGACGGACGTCTCGGTGCGTCTCGGTGATGAATTGTTTTTCAAAGTAAAAGTTTGAGGGAAGGTGATTGAGTTTTCGGTTATACTTTTGGTTGTTCTGAGGAGGACTGTCGCAGAGCCGCGTTTTGAAAGAGCCACCCCCACCTCACTAGGTCAAAAGCCTTCCTGTGGCTCCCTTGTATTTGCAAAAAAAAAATAACTGCTGAAATTCGTGCTTCTATTTTTTTTTTGTATTTTGGTATTCACCTGATCTGATGAGCAACGTCGTGGAGCCACATGAGAACACAACCAACTTGCCAATGTCTCCATCAATGATTCTTTATTTTTAAAGTAAAATGTATACGGATGCTTCAGCTCATCATGTATTTATCCATCCATTTATCCATCTTTTTCTATATTCCTTACTCTTTCTCTCTTTGCCTTCTCCTTTGTGGAAAAAAAGGCAGTTCATACAGGAGTGGCATGCAGAGAGGCAACTTTGTGGCGCAGATTCCTGGTGGATTTACTGTAGTGCTCTGCGCTGTATGGAATATGGATCTCCTCCTCGCTCTCCCTCTCTCTCGCTCCCCTCTCTGCAGAGACCATGCCCAGGGGCTTTGGAGCGTAGGAAGCCACTGCCCACAGCGAAGAGCCCCTCACAGATTTATTGAAACTTGTGTGTGTCCCGTCGCTGTAGCTCGTTTGTCAGGAGACCTAATTTACACTGGCCCTTAAGACTAATTGCAAATTTGCAAAAAAACGCTGATGTCGCAGGAACAGAGGGATGGGCTTGCTGACTCCCTCCCTCCTTCTCCTCTCTTCCCCTCCCTCTCTCCTCCTCCCTCGTTGTCCCTCTCTGCCATGCATCCACTAATGCCTTTCATCTGTGGAGCATAAAATAGACCCCCCCATTTTCTTCCCCTGTCTGTTTGAGAGAGAAATTACATGAGAGCAGAGAGACGGAGAGAGAGAGAGGAAGACAGAGTGAGCGATGGTAGCTTAACAAATAGAGATAGAGATAGAGGTGGAGAAAAGAGGAGGAATGAGAAGATATCATGGACTATACTGTACATATACTGAATATGAACGGCACATGTCCACTACAAACAACAATCGCTTGTGTTTTTGAGAAAATATGATCAAAATCTGCAAAGGGGACTGCTGCAGTCGAGCAGGAGGCAACGACAGCGGCAACAACAACACAAAGCGTGTTCGCTCTTTAATTGAATTCTGGAAGGACAATCAGATCTCTGCTAGCGGGCTATCTAGGCCAGGACTGAACCCCAAGACACCCGGCCACATGGCACTTTCTATTCTTGGCAAGCACAAAACACCATGCTACAATTAGCGCTACAATTAGCCAGGCCACTGGTGAGCAGTGTGCGGAGATGACCATCGCTCATACAGGGGGGAAGTGATGAGGTCGAAGGTAGAGCAATATGAATGTGTATATTTGTATGTATTAATATGCGTAGCTGGATGTTATTCTGAGATGTTGAGGGTAAAGCAAGTGCAATGGATACCTGTAGGTGAGGTCATATGCATGCATGTTTATATTGACTTTATGGGGCTTGTACATTAGAATGTATCATGAGTGTTGGAGATACGCCGCAATTTGTGGATGAGAGAGAGTTGTAGTAATATCCAATCCTAAACAAATGTTACTATTCCTTAACCTAGACTAATCAAAACCTTGTTTTGCCACATCTCGCATGATTGTGTTAGAACAATGTCACCTAAATGTAACAAATAATTTCACGATTAATGACCAAAACACCATTACTACCAATATCTCTATGCTCCTGTACTTCCGAAATGAAGGCAATCATTACGATGTGATATTACGTTGTACAAGGACTACATATACAATACATGTTTGTTGTTTGTTTTTGAATTATGTCATCCGGTAAAGTGTGACAAATAGAATATGTATGTGATTTGCTGCTAAATAATAAAAAAGATATTCTATATTTATCTATCTATATCTATCTATCTTTCTCTCACTATATCTCTATCCATCTCTCTCTCTCTCTCTCTCTCTCTCTCTCTATATATATATATATATATATATATATATATATATATATATATATATGTTTATGAATACTGATAACCGTAAGTGGAAAGGAAGCGGTGTGTGTGAGTGGATGCTGCTGGGTGTTCCTCTGGATTGACGCGGCCCTGTGGAAACACTCAGTCACATGGAGGAGCTCTGTGAGGTTTGGACCAGGATCTCAGAGGTTTGCTGGGCGCTCGACAAGGTTGGGGAGGAAAGACGAACGTTTTGGTTTGTTGACACAGACGGATTATGGGCTTCACCCCCCCCGCTATTACATTTCTTTAATACTTAATTCTTGATAATGTTTATGTCCGTGGAAGAGTGTGAAGTGTTCAGAGCCAATTATGGGCGGCCTTTAGGTTGTCTATGTTCCTAGTGGAAGGGGAAATCTCCCCGCCACGGCCACAATACTGTGTGTGTGTGTGTGTGTGTGTGTATGTGTCGGTGAGTACTTGTGTGTGTGTGTGTGTGTGTGTGTGTGTGTGTGTGTTCAGCGGTGGCGGCAGCACATGCAAGCTGATTGGGTGAGAAGGGGGGGGGGGGGAGGTGGAATAATAATATGCGGCCCCATAACCCAATCAGGAGAACTCCGCCCTAACATGTAGGCTTTGGCGTGCTCGCCATACTTTGTGGCCATTTTTATCATGCGAGCGTTTAATGGCTGACATGTTTGGGGTAATGGAGAACATGCAGGCTGCGGCGGCAGATGTGGAAACACACGTCCTGATTGAGAGTGGAACAACACCCGGCCCTCTGACAGGGGCTTCCCGGGCTCTGATGAGGGGGGGGGGGCTTGGAGCGGTTTATTCTTTTTTTATTGAATTTGTTTTACTCGTTTTACTTCTTCTTCTGACACATCTTTATAGGTTTAAGCACGATCACGAAACACTTGAAATTAATTAAAAATAAAAACAGATCTCTACGCACACACACACACACACACACACACA
>NW_027641430.1:0-7500 GCF_949987615.1 Pollachius pollachius
GGATAGAGTGAGTGTGGGCCTATGGGGGGAAGCTGTAAACACACATCCCCGAGTTGAGGCTCCTATTCCTGGGTAGGGATGGAGTGTGTGTGTGGGTATGGGTCTACAGGGGGAGATGGAAACACTTATCCCAGAGCTGGGCCTCCAATTCCTGGGTAGGGATAGAGTGAGTGTGGGCCTATGGGGGGAAGCTGTAAACACACATCCCCGAGTTGAGGCTCCTATTCCTGGGTAGGGATGGAGTGTGTGTGTGGGTATGGGTCTACAGGGGGAGATGGAAACACTTATCCCAGAGCTGGGCCTCCAATTCCTGGGTAGGGATAGAGTGAGTGTGGGCCTATGGGGGGAAGCTGTAAACACACATCCCCGAGTTGAGGCTCCTATTCCTGGGTAGGGATGGAGTGTGTGTGTGGGTATGGGTCTACAGGGGGAGATGGAAACACTTATCCCAGAGCTGGGCCTCCAATTCCTGGGTAGGGATAGAGTGAGTGTGGGCCTATGGGGGGAAGCTGTAAACACACATCCCCGAGTTGAGGCTCCTATTCCTGGGTAGGGATGGAGTGTGTGTGTGGGTATGGGTCTACAGGGGGAGATGGAAACACTTATCCCAGAGCTGGGCCTCCAATTCCTGGGTAGGGATAGAGTGAGTGTGGGCCTATGGGGGGAAGCTGTAAACACACATCCCCGAGTTGAGGCTCCTATTCCTGGGTAGGGATGGAGTGTGTGTGTGGGTATGGGTCTACAGGGGGAGATGGAAACACTTATCCCAGAGCTGGGCCTCCAATTCCTGGGTAGGGATAGAGTGAGTGTGGGCCTATGGGGGGAAGCTGTAAACACACATCCCCGAGTTGAGGCTCCTATTCCTGGGTAGGGATGGAGGTATTTTGTGTGTGGGGACTATAGGGGGAAGCTGGAAACACACACACCAGTGCTGAGCCTCCTATTCCTGGGTAGAGACAGAGGACTTGTGTGTTTGGGCCCATAGGGGGAAGCTGGAAACACTCATCCCAGAGCTGAGCCTCCTATTCCTGGGTAGAGATAGAGGTGTTGTGTGTGTGTGTGGGGGGGCCTATAGGGGGAAGCTGGAAACACACACACCAGAGCTGAGCCTCCTTTTCCTGGGTAGAAATAGAGGTATTTTGTGTGTGGGGACTATAGGGGGAAGCTGGAAACACACACACACCAGTGCTGAGCCTCCTATTCCTGGGTAGAGACAGAGGACTTGTGTGTTTGGGCCTATAGGGGGAAGCTGGAAACACTCATCCCAGAGCTGAGCCTCCTATTCCTGGGTAGAGATAGAGGTGTTGTGTGTGTGTGTGGGGGGGCCTATAGGGGGAAGCTGGAAACACACACACCAGAGCTGAGCCTCCTATTCCTGGGTAGAGATAGAGGTGTTGTGTGTGTGTGGGGGGGCCTATAGGGGGAAGCTGGAAACACACACACCAGAGCTGAGCCTCCTTTTCCTGGGTAGAAATAGAGGTATTTTGTGTGTGGGGACTATAGGGGGAAGCTGGAAACACACACACACCAGTGCTGAGCCTCCTATTCCTGGGTAGAGACAGAGGACTTGTGTGTTTGGGCCTATAGGGGGAAGCTGGAAACACTCATCCCAGAGCTGAGCCTTCTATTCCTGGGTAGAGATAGAGGTGTTGTGTGTGTGTGTGTGGGGGGGCCTATAGGGGGAAGCTGGAAACACACACACCAGAGCTGAGCCTCCTTTTCCTGGGTAGAAATAGAGGTATTTTGTGTGTGGGGACTATAGGGGGAAGCTGGAAACACACACACCAGAGCTGAGCCTCCTTTTCCTGGGTAGAAATAGAGGTATTTTGTGTGTGGGGACTATAGGGGGAAGCTGGAAACACACACACCAGTGCTGAGCCTCCTATTCCTGGGTAGAGATAGAGGTGTTGTGTGTGTGTGGGCCTATAGGGGGAAGCTGGAAACACACACACCAGAGCTGAGCCTCCTTTTCCTGGGTAGAAATAGAGGTATTTTGTGTGTGGGGACTATAGGGGGAAGCTGGAAACACACACACACACACACCAGTGCTGAGCCTCCTATTCCTGGGTAGAGACAGAGGACTTGTGTGTTTGGGCCTATAGGGGGAAGCTGGAAACACTCATCCCAGAGCTGAGCCTCCTATTCCTGGGTAGAGATAGAGGTGTTGTGTGTGTGTGTGTGTGGGGGGGCCTATAGGGGGAAGCTGGAAACACACACACCAGAGCTGAGCCTCCTTTTCCTGGGTAGAAATAGAGGTATTTTGTCTGTGGGGACTATAGGGGGAAGCTGGAAACACACACACCAGAGCTGAGCCTCCTTTTCCTGGGTAGAAATAGAGGTATTTTGTGTGTGGGGACTATAGGGGGAAGCTGGAAACACACACACCAGTGCTGAGCCTCCTATTCCTGGGTAGAGATAGAGGTGTTGTGTGTGTGTGGGCCTATAGGGGGAAGCTGGAAACACACACACCAGAGCTGAGCCTCCTATTCCTGGGTAGAGATAGAGGTCATATGTGTGTGTGTGTGTGTGTGTGTGTGTGTGTGTGTGTGTGTGTGTGTGTGTGTGTGTGGCTCCCATGGCAAGGGAGGGACAGAGAGCATGTGGGATTGGTGCTGAGACCTGATTTCTTATTGTTATTCCTCTTATTCTTATTGTTATTCTTCTTTGTATTGTTACTCTTATTGTTATTCTTCTTATTCTTATTCTTATTATTATTCTTATTATTATTATTATTCTTATTATTATTCTTCTTATTATTATTATTCTTATTATTATTATTATTCTTATTATTATTAACTATTATTATTATTATAAATTGTTAAACAAGAAATTTCACAGTCCGCTCACTGTGGATTCCTTGGCTTCGTTTGAAAAACCAAGCGTTTTTTTTCTAAGTCATTTTTCTGCTAGACTCCCATGGGGTCGTTTTAGACTACCAGGGATGGTAATATAGGGTTAGCAGGGGTCTCGAAAATAAGAAATTTCACAGTCCGCTCACTGTGGATTTATGGGCTTCGCCTGGTACCGTTTTGTGGGCCTGTTTTGCAGGACAGTGGTCGTTTGACATATAAGAAAGGTGGCCCCTGGTCTGGAAGTCTTCCTGAGGCTCCAGAGGAGCGGGACCCCGTGGCGTCTAAGGCCGATTCGGGTCCCCTGGTCGGACTGAGTGGTGCCGTTGGTGACCCCCGGTCTGGAGGTCTTCCTGAGGCTCCAGAGGAGCGGGACCACGTGGCGTCTAAGGCCGATTCGGGTCCCCTGGTCGGACTGAGTGGGGCCGTTGGTGGCCCCCGGTCTGGAGGTCTTCCTGAGGCTCCAGAGGAGCGGGACCACGTGGCGTCTAAGGCCGAAACGGGTCCCCTGGTCGGACTGAGTGGGGCCGTTGGTGGCCCCCGGTCTGGAGGTCCTCCTGAGGCTCCAGAGGAGCGGGACCACGTGGCGTCTAAGGCCGAAACGGGTCCCCTGGTCGGACTGAGTGGTGCCGTTGGTGGCCCCCGGTCTGGAGGTCTTCCTGAGGCTCCAGAGGAGCGGGACCACGTGGCGTCTAAGGCCGAAACGGGTCCCCTGGTCGGACTGAGTGGTGCAGTTGGTGGTCCACGGTCTGGAGGTCTTCCTGAGGCTCCAGAGGAGCGGGACCACGTGGCGTCTAAGGCCGACACGGGTCCCCTACTCGGCCCGAGTGGTGCAGTTGGTGGTCCACGGTCTGGAGGTCTTCCTGAGGCTCCAGAGGAGCGGGACCACGTGGCGTCTAAGGCCGAAACGGGTCCCCTACTCGGCCCGAGTGGTGCAGTTGGTGGTCCACGGTCTGGAGGTCTTCCTGAGGCTCCAGAGGAGCGGGACCACTTGCCGTCTAAGTCCGAAACGGGTCCCCCATTCGGCCTAAGTGGTGCAGTTGTCGGCCCCCTGTCTGGGGGTCTTCCTGAGGCTCCGGAGGAGCGGGACCACTCAGAGTCTGAGGCCGAAACGGGTCCCCTTCTCGGCCAAAGTGGGGCAGTTAGTGGCCCCCTGTCTGGAGGTCTTCCTGAGGCTCCAGAGCAGCGGGTCCACTCAGAGTCTGAGGCCGAAACGGGTCCCCTTCTCGGCCTAAGTGGGGCAGTTGGTGGCCCCAGGTCTGGAGGTCTTCCTGCGGCTCCAGAGGAGCGGGACCACGCAGAGTCTGAGGCCGAAACGGGTCCCCTAGTCGGCCTAAGTGGTGCAGTTGGTGGCCCCCTGTCTGGGGGTCTTCCTGAGGCTCCAGAGGAGCGGGACCACTCAGAGTCTGAGGCCGAAACGGGTCCCCTTCTCGGCCTAAGTGGGGCAGTTAGTGGCCCCCTGTCTGGAGGTCTTCCTGAGGCTCCAGAGCAGCGGGTCCACTCAGAGTCTGAGGCCGAAACGGGTCCCCTTCTCGGCCTAAGTGGGGCAGTTGGTGGCCCCAGGTCTGGAGGTCTTCCTGCGGCTCCAGAGGAGCGGGACCACGCAGAGTCTGAGGCCGAAACGGGTCCCTTACTCGGCCTAAGTGGGGCAGTTGGTGGCCCCCTGTCTGGAGGTCTTCCTGATGCTCCAGAGGAGCGGGACCACGCAGAGTCTGAGGCCGAAACGGGTCCCCTACTCGGCCTAAGTGGGGCAGTTGGTGGCCCCCTGTCTGGAGGTCTTCCTGATGCTCCAGAGGAGCGGGACCACTCCGAGTCTGAGTCCGAAACGGGTCCCCTTCTCGGCCTAAGTGGGGCAGTTGGTGGGCCCCAGGTCTGGAGGTCTTCCTGAGGCTCCAGAGGAGCGGGACCACGCAGAGTCTGAGGCCGAAACGGGTCCCCTATTCGGCCTAAGTGGGGCAGTCGGTGGCCCCCTGTCTGGAGGTCTTCCTGCAGCTCCAGAGGAGCGGGACCACGCAGAGTCTGAGTCCGAAACGGGTCCCCTATTCGGCCTAAGTGGTGCAGTTGGTGGCCCCCTGTCTGGAGGTCTTCCTGAGGCTCCAGAGCAGCGGGTCCACTCAGAGTCTGAGTCCGAAATGGGTCCCCTACTCGGACTGAGTTGTGCAGTGAGTCGGTGTGAGCCTGGAGGAATGAAAATCCAAGCGTTATTTTTCTAAGTTCTTTTTTTGCTAGACTCCCATGGGTTCGTTTTAGACTACCATGGGTTGTGTTTAGAATCCCATGGGTTCATTTTAGACTCCCATGGGTTCGTTTTAGACTACCAGGGATGGTAATATATACCAGGGGTGTCGAAAATAAGAAGTTTCACAGTCCGCTCACTGTGGATTTATGGGCTTCGCCTGATACCGTTTTGTGGGCCTGTTTTGCAGGACAGTGGTTGTTTGGCATATAGGAAAGGTGGCCCCTGGCCCTGGAGGTCTTCCTGAGGCTCCAGAGGAGCGGGACCACGTGGCGTCTAAGGCCGAAAGGTGTCCCCTGGTCGGACTGAGTGGTGCCGTTGGTGGCCCCCGGTCTGGAGGTCTTCCTGAGGCTCCAGAGGAGCGGGACCACGTGGCGTCTAAGGCCGAAACGGGTCCCCTACTCGGCCCAAGTGGTGCAGTTGGTGGCCCCTGGTCTGGGGGTCTCTAGAACCATCCAGGGGTGCGGGACCACTTGGCGTCTAAGTCCGAAACGGGTCCCCTACTCGGCCCATGTGGTGCAGTTAGTGGGCCCCCTGTCTGGAGGTCTTCCTGAGGCTCCAGAGGAGCGGGTCCACTCAGAGTCTGAGGCCGAAACGGGTCCCCTACTCGGCCTAAGTGGTGCAGTAAGCGGGCCCCCTGTCTGGAGGTCTTCCTGAGGCTCCAGAGGAGCGGGACCACTCAGTGTCTGAGGCCGAAACGGGTCCCCTACTCGGCCTGAGTGGTGCAGTTGGTGGCCCCCTGTCTGGAGGTCTTCTTGAGGCTCCAGAGGAGCGGGTCCACTCAGAGTCTGAGGCCGAAACGGGTCCCCTACTCGGCCTAAGTGGTGCAGTTGGTGGCCCCCTGTCTGGGGGTCTTGGTGAGGCTCCAGAGGAGCGGGTCCACTCAGAGTCTGAGGCCGGAACGGTTCCCCTACTCGGCCTGAGTGGTGCAGTTAGTGGGCCCCCTGTCTGGAGGTCTTCCTGAGGCTCCAGAGGAGCGGGACCACTCAGAGCCTGAGGCCGAAACGGGTCCCCTACTCGGACTGAGTGGTTCAGTTGGTGGCCCCCTGTCTGGGGGTCTTGGTGAGGCTCCAGAGGAGCGGGTCCACTCAGAGTCTGAGGCCGAAACGGGTCCCCTACTCGGACAGAGTGGTGCAGTTGGTGGCCCCCTGTCTGGGGGTCTTGGTGAGGCTCCAGAGGAGCGGGTCCACTCAGAGTCTGAGGCCGAAACGGGTCCCCTACTCGGCCTAAGTGGTGCAGTTAGTGGGCCCCAGGTCTGGAGGTCTTCCTGAGGCTCCAGAGGAGCGGGACCACTCAGAGTCTGAGGCCGAAACGGGTCCCCTACTCGGACAGAGTGGTGCAGTTGGTGGCCCCCTGTCTGGGGGTCTTGGTGAGGCTCCAGAGGAGCGGGTCCACTCAGAGTCTGAGTCCGAAACGGGTCCCCTACTCGGCCTAAGTGGTGCAGTTAGTGGGCCCCCTGTCTGGAGGTCTTCCAGAGGCTCCAGAGGACCGGGACCACTCAGTGTCTGAGGCCGAAACGGGTCCCCTACTCGGACTGAGTGGTGCAGTTGGTGGCCCCCTGTCTGGGGGTCTTGGTGAGGCTCCAGAGGAGCGGGTCCACTCAGAGTCTGAGGCCGAAACGGGTCCCCTACTCGGACTGAGTGGTGCAGTTGGTGGCCCCCTGTCTGGGGGTCTTGGTGAGGCTCCAGAGGAGCGGGTCCACTCAGAGTCTGAGGCCGAAACGGGTCCCCTACTCGGCCTAAGTGGTGCAGTTAGTGGGCCCCCTGTCTGGAGGTCTTGGTGAGGCTCCAGAGCAGCGGGTCCACTCAGAGTCTGAGGCCGAAACGGGTCCCCTACTCGGCCTAAGTGGTGCAGTTAGTGGGCCCCCTGTCTGGAGGTCTTCCTGAGGCTCCAGTGGAGCGGGTCCACTCAGAGTCTGAGGCCGAAACGGGTCCCCTACTCGGACTGAGTGGTGTAGTTGGTGGCCCCCTGTCTGGAGGTCTTCCTGAGGCTCCAGAGGAGCGGGTCCACTCAGAGTCTGAGGCCGAAACGGGTCCCCTACTCGGCCTAAGTGGTGCAGTTGGTGGCCCCCTGTCTGGGGGTCTTGGTGAGGCTCCAGAGGAGCGGGTCCACTCAGAGTCTGAGGCCGGAACGGTTCCCCTACTCGGCCTGAGTGGTGCAGTTAGTGGGCCCCCTGTCTGGAGGTCTTCCTGAGGCTCCAGAGGAGCGGGACCACTCACAGTCTGAGGCCGAAACGGGTCTCCTACTCGGCCAGAGTGGTGCAGTTAGTGGGCCCCCTGTCTGGAGGTCTTCCTGAGGCTCCAGAGGAGCGGGACCACTCAGAGTCTGAGGCCGAAACGGGTCCCCTACTCGGCCTAAGTGGTGCAGTTAGTGGGCCCCCTGTCTGGAGGTCTTCCTGAGGCTCCAGAGGAGCGG
>NW_027641429.1:5000-20728 GCF_949987615.1 Pollachius pollachius
CAACTTTTGACCTGCAGCAGTTCACTTTTTCTTTTCATTCACTTTTTGGATGAAAAGTCTTTGAAATGTCCGACTCAAACCACTCCACCCATGACTCAAACCACTCCACCCATGACTCAAACCACTCCACCCATGACTCAAACCACTCCCCCCATGACTCAAACCGCTCCACCCATGACTCAAACCGCTCTACCCATGACTCAAACCGCTCCACCCATGACTCAAACCACTCCACCCATGACTCAAACCGCTCCACCCATGACTCAAACCGTTCTACCCATGACTCAAACCACTCCACCCATGACTCAAACCACTCCACCCATGACTCAAACCGCTCCACCCATGACTCAAACCGCTCCATGACTCAAACCACTCCACCCATGACTCAAACCACTCCACCCATGACTCAAACCGCTCCATGACTCAAACCGCTCCATGACTCAAACCGCTCTACCCATGACTCAAACCGCTCCACCCATGACTCAAACCGCTCCACCCATGACTCAAACCGCTCCACCCATGACTCAAACCACTCCACCCATGACTCAAACCGCTCCATGACTCAAACCGCTCCATGGCTCAAATCTCTCCACCCATGACTTAAACCGCTCCACCCATGACTCAAACCGATCCACCAATGACTCAAACCGCTCCTCAAACCGCTCCATGACCCAAACCGCTCCACCCATGACTCAAACCGCTCTACCCATGACTTAAACCGCTCCACCCATGACCCAAACCGCTCTACCCATGACTAAAACCGCTCCACCCATGACTCAAACCGCTCCACCCATGACTCAAACCACTCCACCCATGACTCAAACCGCTCCATGACTCAAACCGCTCCACCCATGACTCAAACCGCTCCATGACTCAAACCGCTCCACCCATGACTCAAACCGCTCCATGACTCAAACCGCTCTACCCATGACTCAAACCGCTCCACCCATGACTCAAACCGCTCCACCCATGACTCAAACCACTCCACCCATGACTCAAACCGCTCCATGACTCAAATCGCTCCACCCATGACTTAAACCGCTCCACCCATGACTCAAACCGATCCAGCAATGACTCAAACCGCTCCTCAAACCGCTCCATGACCCAATCCGCTCCACCCATGACTCAAACCGCTCCATGACTCAAACCGCTCCACCCATGATTCAAACCGCTCCTCGAACCGCTCCACCC
This sequence comes from Pollachius pollachius, assembly GCF_949987615.1. Lineage (NCBI taxonomy): Eukaryota > Metazoa > Chordata > Actinopteri > Gadiformes > Gadidae > Pollachius > Pollachius pollachius. The sequence continues at coordinate 6,192 of NW_027641429.1, forward strand.
ATGACTGAAACCAGTTCACCCATGACTCAAACCAGTTCACCCATGACTCAAACCAGTTCAACCGTGACTCAAACCAGTTCAACCATGACTCAAACCAGGTTAACCATGACTCAAACCGCTCCATTTCTCAAACCGCTCCTCGAACCGCCCCACCCATGAATCAAACCAGTTCACCCATGACTCAAACCAGTTCACCAATGACTCAAACCAGTTCACCCAAGACTCAAACCAGGTCGCCCATGACTCAACCGCTCCAACAAAGACTCAAACTGCTCCACCTATTACTCAATTTGATCCTGTGCCTCCCGGTGGGTCCTGTATCGCTCTCTAGGTGTTATTGCTTTATTATTGTACTCGTCGTATTCCCATCTTTCAAGCGCCCCTTTGAACGCCCTTCCGATGCGGACCAGATCAATACCCAGTAACGTTCCCGTTGTCATTAACAACACCTTGGAGTGAAATCCAAGACCAGCCTCGCGGTGAAATAATGTTTACTCTCGCATACCATCGCAGCGTTCACCCTGCAAGGATATCTAACTGTACGTCCGTGTCAGCGCGATGACTAACGCACAAGGAATATTTTGAATCTTCCTTCGCGCGGATGCCAAGCCTGTGTTTTACGATGTAATATGTGCGTGAACACAGCGACCTCAGAGGCGTGTGTTTTCCCTGCGCGACCGCCGGCCCGCTACGCTCGCTGCCGGAGCGCTGCCGAGTGCGTTGGCGACGGAGCCCCGGGAGCTGTCTCAGGCGTAGCTCTGTGCGGCGCTCCTGCCTCTCCCCCCCCCCCCCCCCCCCCCCCCCCCCCTCCCCCCTCCCACCCCGTGGATAGGGGAGGCGGGTGGGAGTGAGGGGTGAGGGGTGAGGGGGAATCGCCCCGACGGGCCCGACCCACGTCAGGGCTTCGGCAGCAGGTCACGAAAAAGCAGGCTGCGCGCACACACACACACACACACATGCACGCACGCACGCCCGCGCACGTGGACGCCCTTGCAATGTAGGACTCTCACACACTCGCGCCTAGACAGGTTCTCTCCCACACACGCAGATGCGCAGATGGACACGCACAGATGCATGCGCTCGCTCTCCCCGCCTCTGTCTCTGTCTGTCTCTTGCTGTCTCCCTCCCTCGCTCTCTCTCTCTCTGACTCACACACACACGCACACACACACGCACACACACACACACACACACACACACACACACACACACACACACACACACACACACACACACCCCTCCCCTCTGTGCTCTTTCAGGCACCTCTTTAAATATTCATCACTCTGGCTGCTCTGAGAGTGCCGTAAACGCTGCCTCACACTCCAGGGAATCGCTAAAGCCTACTCTATCATCTGCCCGCGCACGCACACACACACGCACGCACGCACGCACGCACGCACGCACGCACGCACACACACACACACACACACACACACACACACACACACACACACACACACACACACACACAAACCCGATAAACCCATGCACACAGACCAAGCAGCATCGCTGGACACAGACGGCCCAGTGCTAGAATACGTAGCGGGCATGGGGAAATGCATGGGCGTCAATGTGGAGAACAGATTGTCTGTTTGTGGAAATGTGTGTGTCTGCCTGTGTGCGCGTGTGCTTGTGTGTGTGTGCGTGCTCCTGGCGCAGAGCGCTGAGCAGTGTTGAGTTCCAGGAAACAGGATGTCTCTTTGTTTGGGGTTTTATTTTGTTGGTGAACGTTGGCCGCAGCGCTTCCCCGAGGTTTCCAGCGTTCTCCTGCGTGCACGTCCGCACACGCGCTCACGCATGTACGCACACGCGCAAACGTATGAACGTACGCTCACGGGAGTGGGGGGGGATGCGTTTGGGAAGGGGGGGGGGGGGGGGGGGGGGGGCGAGTGTGTGTTTATCAATTGATGTGTTGGCGAGCATTCTTTGTGTGTGTGTGTGTGTGTGTGCATGTCTGCGTGTGTGGGGGTCTGTGTGTGTGTCTGTCTGTGTTTGGGTGTGTGTCGGACGACATTTGCAGAGCGATGAGAAATATTTCCTAAAATGTCCACGGAGAGCCATAATGGCAGCGCATGAGGCTTGTGTGTGTGGTTTGTGTGCGTGTTGTGTGCGTGAGGTTTGTGTGTTTGAGTGTCCCCCTGCACACCGGGACCACGTATAATGGGAGTCATACCCTCAGCTGTCAGAGTTGTCCGCGTGTTGACCCCGCCATGGAAAGGGATTACACCTCGGGTTTTTCCACGGGCGAGCGCACACAGACACGCACACAAAAGCACACGCACATATACCACCGCTACCTACACACGCACAAAAACACATCATTGATCTACATATCATCACACTTAAAAAGGCATTGACATTGGAACCTCGGAGGGTCTGGTGGGCGGGTCCCTGGGTCTGGCCTCTGATTGGTGGGCACATTAGTGTGTTGTCATACGGCGGGACCCTTAGGGTTCCCTCGGAGGAGCGATGTCTCTATCCACTCAGCCCCTTGGAGCGGAGGTCTCTCTCCAGGATCGCCGCCTTCATTCCTCAACCCCCCCACCCGCCTCTCTCTCCAAAAGGGGGGAAACATTGGTGGACGGTCCGAGCCTGCTGTGTGCCTGGTCAGCCCAAGACGGTCTTATTGAGGAACGGTCTTGCGATCAAAATGCGTTCACCGTAAATGTCAGCTTTTTATACAGTGTTTCTTTTTTTTCTCATCAACACCACCACCACCACCACCACCTCCACCACCAAATCCCTTCTGCTTTGGGCGGGCAGCAGCAGTTGTGTATACAGTATGTGTGTGTTGGTGTGTTATTTCTACAGGTCTGCGTCATTACAGAGGTTCTTTGGGAGGAATCTGTCCCTTTAAGTGGGCGATGTTGTTGAGACGGTCCATTGTTAGCAACGCCGCGGGTGGTGGGACCTTGTTGTGGCACCGCGGAGCGTGTGATTTGTCTAGAGGAAAGAGGGAAAAAAGAAGGACAGAAAATGAATTGGGAGGGGGGGGGGGCGGGCGTGGGGGGGGGTGGCAATAACCGTTCGGAGGGAAGCAGACCGAGAGAGGGAGGAGTGAAGGGAGATAGGGGAGGAGGACGAGGGGAGATAGGGGGGAGGGAGGAAGGGAGGGAGAGACGAAGTGCGATCAGGGTCAGGGTGACATCACAGCTGTCCTGTCTGTCCGCCACACTGACGCTCACTCACACACACACACACACACACACACGCACACACACGCACACAAACACAAACACACACACATATCCGCACACAAACACACATCCGCACACAAACACACATCCGCACACAAACACACAAGCATACCCATATGCACTGCACTCACACCCGCACACAGACACACACGCACGCACATGTGCACGCACACACACACACCCGCTCGGATCGCCATAGGAAATATAAAAAGGACTAAATGATGTGTCTGATAGAGGGCGGTTGAAGGGAGAGATGGATGGCAAGAGCACTGGAGGGAAAAAAAAAGATGCGCGGGATTGAGGAGATAAGAGAACACACCGTCGAGGGAGCGAGATTAGCTGTGAATTTTAAATTTTGTGTGAGCCTGTGTGTGTGTTTGTGCATGTGTGTGTTCTGGAGGGTGTCTTGATGAAGGGCGAGTAAGAGAGAGAGAGAGAGATGGGCTTATGAGTGACTGACAGGATGATAGATGGCAGGTCTGAATCACAGGCAGAGCCGCAGACAGAGCACCCTGTGCGAGCACCTTTGATTGACTGCATGCATACAGGTGGTCTGGCTGTGTGTGTGTGTGTGTGTGTGTGTGTGTGTGTGTGTGTGTGTGTGTGTGTGTGTCCATCACCCCGCGCTTGTATGCGTGCGTTTTGTACATGCGTGTCTCGTCGTTGTCCTTGTTGACGGCTGGCGCCATCCATTTGCTATCGCCGCGGCAGCACCAACTGTTACACAATTTTTTGTCCGTCTCCTAAGCACACACACAAAACACACAGACACACTCACTCACACACAAGCAGGCAGGCGCAGTAGCTGGGCCAGGCATCGCCGGCAGCCCCGCTTGTCTTCCCTCCCCTGCCTCCCCTCATTCATCTTTCATTAGCACGCCCCCTCCCCCTCCCCCTCCTCTCTCTATTTATTCTACCTCTCTTTCACCTCCCCTTGTTTTTCTCTCCTCTCGCTCGCTCGCTCCCTCTCTCTCTCTCTCGCAGTCGTGCGTAATCTCTGGCGCTTGTCTCGCCGTCTCTCGCACTCTGTCACTCCTCTCTCTCTCTCTCTCTCTCTCTCCCTCTCTCTCTCTCTCTCTCTTTTCCCTCAGTCCCCCCTCTCTCTGTGTCCGCTGGACCCCTCGTTTAGCCATTTGCACACTCCCTGTTTCTCTCTCTCTCTCTCTCTCTCTCTTTCTGGTGCGCTCTGCTTTCCCCCGTGGAGCCCACCCTTTCACACATTTTCACCTCTTTATCACGTTCTCTCTCTCTCTCTCTCTCTCTCCCTCCCTCTCTCCCTTGCTCTCTTCCGTGCTCGCTCTATCTCTCTGACACACGCTGCTCCGACACTCATCTCTCCTTGCTACTCCCTCCCCCCCTTCCTTCCTGGCTTACTCGCTCGCTCGCTCGCCCGCGCTCTCTCTCTCTCCCGCCCTTTCATTTTTCTCTCTCTCTCTCCCCATCTCTCCCTCAGCGGAGGGGAAAGGCTCTTTGCCTCTAATTGCGGCTGTTCCGTTGCCATGGCGCGTGTTGTTCGGTTCTGCGAGGTGCAGTGTATGTGTGCCTGCCTGCTTGCCTGTGTGTGTGTATGCATGTGCACGTGCGTGCATTTTTGTGTGTCCCTGCCTGCCTGTGTATGTGTGAGATGCTGCTTGCCTGTGTGTGTTTCTGTGTGTGCCTGCCTGTGTGTATGTGTGTGCCTGCCTGTGTGTATGTGTGTGCCTGCCTGTGTGTATGTGTTTGCCTGCCTGTGTGTATGTGTTTGCCTGCCTATGTGTGTGTGCCCGTCTGTATGCATGTGTGTGCCTGCCTGTGTGTGCGGGCCTGCCTATGTGTATGTGTGTGCCTGCCTGTGTGTGTTTGTGCGCCTGTGTGTGTGTGTGTGTGGCAGGCAGATGATTGCTTGCTGCCAGCTCTCGTTTCCCGGACGCCGATCGCGTTTCTTTGCGGCAGCAGAAAAAAAAGGGAGACGCCAGAAATAGCCCCCCCTTCACACACACCCGCTCTACCGCCACACACACAAACCACAGAGGCTCACCCACATGCACGCATTCACCCTGCACACACATGCACACATTGAGCTGAGACACACACACACACACACACTGTTCACCGAGCGGGCTCTCCGCTCCGCGCTGCTTCGTAGCCCAGTGCTACGAAGCACGCAGGCAGATGTAGAAGGTGTTTGTGTGTCCGCGTCTGTCCTCCCATGCACACACGTGCATAAGCACGAGTGTGCACGTGTGTGCCGGGCCCTGTGTCTCTGACGGGGGGGGGTTGTTTGTGGTAGTAGTGGAGGGGCTGCAGCTGATTTATTTCACCTTTAATGGGAAGTGAAATGAATGGGCGTAGCAGCTGGTCTGTTCCTGGGAGATACAGCCGAGGACTAACCCAGAAAACAGGCCATGCGCCGCAGACCGGCAACCAACCCCCCCTTCCCTCCCCACCCCACCTGACAGACACTGCTGCCGCCTCCCATCGAGCCCCAACCAGGGGCTCTGGGGTGGCGGACAGGAAGGGGAGTGTTTGTGGTGGTGGTGGTGGTGGTGGTGGTGGCGATAGTTGTGGTGGTGGTGGTGGTATTTACAGTGGGGTATTTACAGTGTTGTTAAAAGTCCAGGACATTAAAGAGTTTAACTGCCATCCGGCGTCAGGAAGGAAGATATGTGGTGATGCTCTGTGGCGTGCCGGCCCAGAGCGTACCTGTCCCTCTCCCCCCCCCCCCCCCCTCGGGGGCCCGGGTTGGCTCGGCGGCGGAGCCGACACTGTTGTTTCACACGCTCAGGGTGTGAGGGAAAACATGGGCAGGCTGACACACAAACAATGGGAGGGAGAGCACGCGTTTTCCCGCGGTGCAGCCGGGATGGGAGCCGGCCGCCTGCCGTGGTTCGTACTCCCTCAAGGTCCGAAGCGCTGCAGCCTCATTCAGCGGCGGCGGCGGCGTAATGGGCGTGGGCGGTAATTGGTCATGCTTGGGGAGTGGGTGGTAATTGGGCCCCCCGCTTGGCCCCGGATCCAGGATGGAGAAAATAGACTCCACCCGTCAGATCGGCCCAAATGAATAGACGATAGTCGATGGATTGAAATGAGAGAGTGAAATGGATTTCATGGAACGGATGACCCTTAATAACACATACATCTTTCTGTTGTCCACCGCTATGACTTCACCACTGGAGTCAACCCTGGCCCCTCCTGAGACTGGGCCGTTCTGGTCTGGTCTGCTGGGCGGAGGGTATTCAGCCCTGTTCTAGTAGAATCCCCTTTCCTTCTTTTGCATTCCGTCACCGTGACTCGATCTGAACGATAACGTAGAGCAAGTCAAGCCAAAGGCACTCGAGACAGGGTTCCCATTGGCTGTCTGAAATGTAGTTGTAGCTTCGCGACGACACGTTAAGTATTTTTTCTTACGTTTACACACATGGGATTATTCATTTTCTGTTTTCTTTCCTTGAGCGCTAAGCTCGTAAATCCAATTTCAGATCGCGCTTGTCTCTTGGAGCTTGTTTTTCTAGAAGTAACGGTCCCGGTGTGCATTCCCTGATTGGTCGTGCTCGCACGTCAATCAAGAGCTCTTCCCTGATAGGTGGGTGGTCCTCGACACAGTTAATCAATGCTGCGTCCAAGACCTTCAGCGGGGAGAGACTCTGAGAGACCGGCCGCTTTCAGACTCCAGGTCGCTGCATCTGCTGAGATTCAGCCCCTGAAGGTCAACCAGAGGAGATAGCCGACTGTGTGTGTGTGTGTGTGTGTGTGTGTGTGTGTTTGTGTGTGTGTGGCGACATTGAAAGGAGGCTGTGTGTGTGTGTGTGTGTAGCCACCACAGCGCCTGCGCTAATAGATCAATAAAGGCCATTAGCAGCCGGCCGGCCTGCCGACCAGCGCTAATACAGGGTTAATCCTCCGGGTTAATGGTCGGGCCTGCCGTCGCTCGCCCAGGCAGCCATTAGCGCCGGCCTGACCGCTGCGCATTAGGCTGGGGTGGGATGGGGGGGCGAGGAGGGCGGGGGAAAGGGGGGAGGGGGGGAGCTTCTTTCCAAATCACAGCACGGGTCCACGGAGAGACGGGGCGACGGGAAGGGAGGTATAGGGGGGGGAGAGGGAGACCAAAATAGCAGGAGAAGAAGCAGGGCACCCTCTCAAGTGGAAGATGAGATATCCAGACGAACGCCAGCGAACACAACGAGACAGGAAGAGACGCTGGAGACAGGGGGGGTGGGTGGCTGGGGAGGAGGGGAAGGGAGGGGGGAGTGGGAGGAACATGCGGAAATGACAAGCAGAAGGGAGAGCGGGAGAGAGGGAAAGAGAATAGCGCGTGGGTAGCAATCGCATGGCAGCGGGAGAGAGCGAGGCGGAGGCTAAAGAAGGAAGAGAGAGAGGGAGAGAGGAGGGCTACACTTCTCCCTGTCCTTGTAAAGTGCTGCACGCTGTCGGAGCGGCAGCCAAGAATGTGTCAGCCCAGCCGTCTCGCGCTGCCTAATGGGCTCTTAAACGCTGATATAAAGTGCGCACTCTCTCTCTCTCTCTCTCTCTCTCTCTCTCTCTCTCTCTCTCTCTCTCTCTCTCAGTCTCTCTCGATCTCCCCCAGCCTCTCTCTTTCTGCCTCGCTCGTCCTCCTTTTTTCGTCCCCCCTGCCCCTCGCTCTCATTACCACTAGCACCCGGGCCGTCCTTCATTCACGCTGTCACTCAACGGTCCCGTGCTCTTTTAACTGGTGCCTGAGGTCCATCTGTCTGCCACCCTCTCGCTCCCCTCTCTCCCTCTCTCACTCTCTGTCCCCCTCTCTCTCTCTCTTTATATATATATATATATATATATGTCCGTGCCCATCTCCCCTCTTACGTGGTGGGGGGGTTCCTCTTCTCCGCCCTCCGTTGCTCCGCCAGGCCGGGCTTCCTCTCGGCGGCTCTACTTATTTACGCATTTGCTTCATGGATGGACGAAGCGGCCACCCACCCAGACCTAACCTCTCTCCCTCTCTCCCTCCCCAGGCTCCATAACGCCTTCCACCCGATGGACCCCTCCTTCCCCCTGACGCTGCTGCACGTGCTGACCGCTCCGCTCCACGGCCTGGCCAACGCGTTCGTCTTCGGCCTGGACAGGGACACCTGGGGCCTGCTCAGCCCCACGGGCATACAGGTACCGCCACGCACACACACGGGCACGCACACACACACACACACACACACGCAGGCACGCATACACGCACGCACGCACGCACACACACAAAGACATAAACACTTGCAGTTAACACGTTCCCATTTTGAATAACCAAAGATTTAACGCAGAGACAAAAATAACAAGAGATTTCACTACTTTTCTGTTTTTGATGGTAACACCCCTCCCCCCTCAAAAAAATGTTGTTGTTATTCCACAACACTACGGAAATGCAACCTTCCACCATCTCTTATACCTCTAACACCACTGGGTCTCCGGTTCGAAGTACATATGGAATATGTCTTGAGGGAATGTTTGTAGTCAGCTCTTTTTCAACTTGTTTTGTTTCCTAGTCCCCGCTGCCTCCTTTTCCTCCCGAAAAACCAATGCATCCAATCAGAAACATTTGATCGTTTTCAGCAATTGAACTTGATTGACTTTGTAACCCGTTTAAGCCGGAGGTTGGGGAACAGGAAAAGGCCTTTTTGTCCCTGCTCCCACCGGACACAGACCCGCGAACATTAACCATTTTCCCATTGACCTCATTAAAAGCAGACGATTTAACGCGGCGATTCACAATGGAGAGTCAGCACTGCTTTCCCCCCCCCCCCCCCTCTCGATAATCATTACAATACATTTAGTTTACCTCGCACCTTCGGAAATCAAGACTCTACAAAGTGCTTAGACGGTCAGAAACGCAATTACAATATTCTGTGACTGTGATTGTAAAATAAGGCAGTGGCTTGTAAACTCCTTCATCTCCGCCCTCGGCCATGTCTTGTGTACACAAGCGCAGGTTTGTTTTACCCTGTTGGTGGGCTGATCGCAATTCTGCAGTGCCTTTGTAAGTACACTCTCCGGAGTTATCGCTGAACCGTCTTGGGTCATTCATGAAACCCAGACTCTTATAAGTGTAGTTGTTTTGAGTTGTTTGCGAATTCAGAGTGCACCGTGCTGAGTGTCCATTGTTTGCTGAGAGAAAATTTGCCTGTGAGGGCTGGCTGGTCAGAACAGCTGAAAGCACCCAATGCAAAGTGTTTGCATTTAGATCCCAGAATGCACAGCTTTTGATTGAATGGGTCAGCAACACCGTAATACAGCTTCTCTACGCACCCGTCCATCAGGATGAGTTGACTGACCTCCAGGTTATACCATTTATTTATATCATACTGCAAGGGTTAATACGTCTGCCTCCTCTTGTATGAGCGATGATTGCCTCTGATTGGTCCACACCCATAGTGTAAACTGGCCCAACCCATTATTAATGGAAGCAAACACAGAAATATGATAAAAGTGGAATATGTTAGCATGATAAGCAGTTGTAATTGTACTAGTTCTGGTATCAGCTGTAATATCTTTGCTCTAATCTTCTAGAAACCAGAATCACACCTAGAAAGATACACACGATTCTCACGCCACCGATGATTGTGAATCTATTGAGGGTATCATTAGCTAATTAGGACATTTAGTGCAAACGTCATGAGCTGGCATTTTTTATATTCTGTGCTCCCATCTCATCTAAATGCAAACCTTTTGTGTACAGCAAATTTCCCATCAAGCAAATATTTGGGGTTACTGCCTTTTGAAACGTACTTACATCTTACCATATTCAGTGGGGGGGGGAGCCCTTTGAGGCGATTTTGGCAGGGGAGCGTTTTCTCTGTGTTCTCCGTACCTCCACCGATCGATGGTTCCCGGCTCCTCAGGGCGTTAGAGCACTCAGGGAGAACAGGGCGGATTCTCAAAGTGAATTTATGAGCTCAAACTCGGTTTAAGCGGCGCTCTCTCATAGCGCCGCTCCTCTGATCTGAGCCAATGAGACGCCAGCGTTCAAAACCCTCACACAGCGGGGCCCACGCTGCTCGCTTCTACCCCGAAAACCCATCTCTCTCTCTCTCCCAGGCTGCTCCTTTGGTGTGAAAGGAAGCGTTACGACTCCATGTGAACGTCGTGATTTTCATACTCCAATACCGAGACATGCTTCCTCATTCACTCACTTTTTCACCCGCACGCTTCTGTATTTTTGAAGCAGTCGTACAAATCCACCATCTCACCGAGAGGCTTTTATCCCTACGTCCACATAATGGGAAGTTTTGAAAGAGGAAAAACGTGAGATCAGACGGATCATCTATTAGATCGCATTAATGCCTCTGGGAGAAAGAAAACCCTGATTGTACGCGACCGAACATATATGTGTGGTTTATGTCGGTGACGGATGTTCTGTCCCCGTGTCTGACGTCACGCTAGCCGCCTTTAGCAGACCTCGTCGCGTATGCAGATTGCAGCGGCAATGCAAACATTTACGCGAGGGCTATCGGCTTGGGAGAGGCGTCCTCGCTCGGCTGGATCCATGTCGCTGCCACTGTCTAACTGAATATATAGTGGCCCACTCAGCCTCCCTAGCCACACAATGGGTCAGGGGCTGCTATCTCCCAGCTCGGAATGTGTGGAATGACCTTCAACCCAAATGTTAACGCTGTTGCGCAAGACAGCGCGCGCGTGTGTGTGTGTGTCTATCTGTGTGTGTGTAGGGGAGGGCGTGAAGGTGTATGTCACAGCGAGTAGGGAGAAGTGGGGGGGGGGGGGGGGGGGGGGGTTGTGGGTTGGTGTATTTGGGTTTGTGTGCATGTGTATGTTTGTATGTGTGTATTTGTGTAGGTGTGTGTTTTGTGTGTGGGCGTCTTGTTTCTCTTAAGCTGTTGGTGTGGGTGTCTGTTTCCCTTTTAATGTGTGTGTGTTTGTTTGTGTGTGTGTGTGTGTGTGTGTGTGTGTGTGTGTGTGTGTGTGTGTGCGTACACACGGGGCGCACCTGGGGCTGCGTGTGAGCCGGTGGGCTGGCGTGTCGTTTGTGATCTCCCCGCGCTCTTAAATCTCCAGGAGAGGCTGTTTGTCCGTGTGAATAACAGACGTGCGTGTCAGAGCCAGGCAGCGAGAGGAGGAAGAGGAGGAGCCGGGCGGCGCGCTGTGTGTGTGCGCGTGCGCGTGTCTCTGCGTGTGCGTGTGTGCGTGCGCTATCGTGACTAACAGCCGGTTGTTATTCATCGTGGCATGCGACTCCGGCAGCCCCCACACACATCAGGTGTGAGATTGGCAGGGGAAGGAGGGGGGAGGGAGGGGAGGCGAGGGGGTGGCAGGTGATAAGGGAGAGGAGGAGGCGTGGGGGGGGGGGGGGGGGGGCGGGAGGGAGGAGGGTGTAACGGCGTCAAAACATTCCTTCCTCGCTGCAGCGAATCTGCACTTTCATGCGCCCCCACCATCCACCTCCCTCCCCATCCACCTCCCTCTCCCACACACACACACAGCCGCATATACACGTACACAAAGACGCGCACACACACACACACACACACACACACACCGTTCCTCTCTGCCCTCAACCCTTCACCTCCCCTCTGGCTAGTTTTCCATTTCTTAACTGACTGGCTGTCTCCCTCTCTTCCTCTACCCGTCTCTCTCACTTTCTCTCTCATTCTCTCTCCTTCTCTCTCTCTTCCCCTCTTCATCCCTCTCTCTTCCCCTCCCTCCTTCTCTTGCTCGCGTCCTCTTTCCTTCTATCTCTCCTCCTCTCTCCTCTATCTTATCTCTCCTTCTTTGCAGTTTATTGTCAGATTCGTCGGTCGGCTACTCCTCCGTTGCTCCCTTGTTTTTTCTCTCTCTGTTCTCATCCTGTCTCCCTGTCTGGTCTCATACTCTCTCTCTCTCTCTCTCTCTCTCTCTCTCTCTCTCTCTCTCTCTCTCTATCTCCTGTTATCTCTCCCTTCCTGTCTGTTTAGCTACTGTCTCTCTCTCTGTGTCTGTACTCCTGTCTCTTTTAATCTCCCTATTCTCCTACTGTCTCTCTCTTTCTGTTCTACTGTCTCTCTCTCTCTCTCTCTCTCTCTCTCTGTCTGGTCTCCTACTGTCTCTCTCTCTGTCTGATCTACGGTGGCTCTCTGTGCTCTATGACTGTCTCTGTTTGTCTGTTCTCCTACTGTCTCTCTCTGTCCATTTTACTGTCCCTCTCTCTGTGTGTCTGTCCTCCTACTGTCTTTCTCTCTCTGTCAGTACGTTTACATGCACAGCTTAATCCGATTAAAGCCATGGTTCGACTATGCTCCTCAATCGGACATCTGCAATTGTCTGAGTATACATGGCGGTGAGTAAATCGATTCGTTGGCCGAAGCATTTCATACCCCGGTACGATAGGTGGCGCTGTACCCATTTCAACTAGTGGTAATAGAGCCACCGGTTGACCTCTGTACGTCACTAGCAACAACAAACTCAGGCGCCATTCGAGAAAGATGTTTTCAGTAGACAGCTGTCAGTTCACTTCGGGTCCATGTCATTCCTCCGACGCTCCATTGTTCCGACCTCTCGGTCATATGCGGACTCCTCCGGCGGCGGCGGAGCAGCTCGCCCGGGAGTCCGCATACGGCAACAATCCCTTTCTCCTCCATGTCGTGTTTCAATCTGGACTTCAGAGAGTCAAAGCCAAAGTTCCTTTCCCCCAATTCCTTCTCCACCGTGGCCGAGATAACCCCCTCTAAGAGTCTTTACTTGTTGCTGAAGTACCAGAGAGTCGGAGAACCCGACGCAGTCTTTAAGATTCATAATATCAGAGAATATCCCCGTCGGTTCGGCCGCGGCGCAAAGAATGAATAAAGATTGTAAAAAAACATTTATTTTGACAGATGTGCCCGAAGTTACTACTTAACAACCTTGTTGATGACCTACATATAGAAAGATATACTATTAAGTGTTACACCTTTCCTGTCGGCTCCCAGACCGTAGTCGAGGAGCACAGGAAAGACGTTCCCTCCAGGGCCGGTGTTCTCTCGGGGGTAACACCCTGCACTTTGACCGGCAGTGGGTCTGATTATAGGAATGAAGCGGCCACTGATTATTGACAGGCTGGGTACTGGTACTGGTACTTATTTGTAGTTCCACTAACTTAACAGTACACGTTTGCACTGACACAACCAGACTCGTTCATTCACTAAAATGACACGCGCAACCGCTCGCTCTCCTCGCTCGTCCACTCACTCACCGAAGTCACCCACACACACACACACTGCCATTCTCGCGCACACACATACGCTACTCTCATAACAGAAACGTAGTGTGTACTGAATGCATGTTGAAGATGATACACTTCTTAGAGGGGGTAACTACATTGGCACGACACCGGCTTCCTCCATCATCTTCGCCAACTTTTAAAATAAATCGCACTTTCTCGTTTCGTTTTTAGTCCTTAATAATCCAATCATAGTCGGACTAAGCCAATAATTCGATTTTCTTGAGTGTCATGTAAACGCACAATGTGTGTGTACTCCTACATTCTCTCTCTCTGTCTTTTCTACTGTCTCTCTCTCGCTCACGGTTCTCCTACTGTCTCTCCCTTTTGTCTGTTCTCCTGTTGTCTCACTCTCTCTGTCGGGTCTTCTACTTTTTCTCTCTCTCTCTCTTTGTTCTCTGACTCTCTCTGACTGTTCTCCTACTGTCTCTCTCTCTTTCTCTCTCTCTCTGTTTGACTATTCTCAGACTGTCTCGCTCTCTGTTATCCTATTGTCTCTCTCTGTTCTACTGTCTCTCTCTGTTCTCCTCGTGTCTCTTTCTCTCTCTTTGTCTATTCTTCTCATTCCTCTCTGTCTTTTCTCCTACTCTCTCTCTTTCTATTCTCAGACAGTCTCTCTCTCTATCTGTTATACTGTCCCTCTCTTCGTTTGTCTGTTCTCCTACTCTCTCTCTCTCTGTCGCTCTCTCACTCACTGTTCTCCTATTGTCTCTGTTTTTATCGTCTCTCTTACTCTCTCTGTCTGTTCTCCCACTGTCTCTCTCTCTGTTCTTCTGTTCTCCTAATCTCTCTCTGAGTTCTCCTACTGTATATCTGTGTTCTCCTTCTGTGTCTCTCTCCTGTCTGTTTTCCTACTCTCTCTCTTATCCTACTGTCTCTCTGTTCTCCTGCTGTCTCTCTCTGTTCTCCTGCTGTCTCTCTCTGTCTGATCTCCTATTGTCTCTCTCTCTCTGTCTGTTCTCTGACTGTCTCTCTCTCAATGTCTGTTCTCCTACTGTCACTCTGTTCTCTTAATGTATATCTCTCTGTCTTTCTCCTACTGTCTCTCTCTTGCTTTCTGTTCTCCTACTGTCTCTCTCTGTCTGTTAAACTGTCGCTCTTTTCACTCTGTTCCCCGACTTTCTCTTTCTCGCTCTGTCTGTTCTCCTACAGTC